>NW_020884873.1:2540725-2778797 GCF_003945725.1 Corapipo altera | reverse complement strand
CTGCAGCCGCCCATGGCCCCGACCGGCTGCCCCGCGCACCCACCGCCGGGGTGGGCGCCCGCCCCGGGGCTGATTCCCGGCCGGGCAGGGTCCGGTCAGCGCCCGCGGGCCGGGGGCGCTCCCCGCCGGAGCAGCGCCGGCATTTCCTGCGGAGCTCCGGGCTCGCCCCCCGCTCGCCTCCCCCCCGGGAGCCCAGCGCCGCGCATGGGGAGCGCCTCGGCTCTCCGCGACCACCCCGGGCTTGGGGGGGAGGGCGGTGAATTCTAACTGCTTTTTAAAAGTGCAGGAGAGGGAGAGACGCGGAGAAATCCTAAACAGTGTAAGAAATGGGAGGGGGGGGGCTGGCGGGTGGGGGAGAGGCAAATGTACCACCTCAGAAGTGCTGCTTAATTTCTAGGCCATCCTTTGCCTCACGGGCACTCTCGGCGGAGGCAGGGAGGAGGCGGGGGCGGGGGACGGAACAGCGCTGCCCGCCCGAGGGTCCGTGCCCGGCCCGCGGCATTCTCGGCTGTGCCCCGCGGGCCAAGGGAAGGAGCCTCCGGGGGTCGTGGCGGACCGCGGGGGAGGACAAATGACCGGGGAAAAAAAAAATAATAAACAAAGCCCAGGACGAAAAAATGGCAAATAAAAGGCCAGGGGAGCCTGGGCAGAAGTTGCGAAGTACTGCCAGGAGGGCGAGAGAGAGATCCGCGGGAGGGACTTGAACGGAGGCTGCTTGGGAAGAGTAAAAGAGGAAGAGCGAGAAGGAAAGGGTTTCCCTCCCGAACACTGCTGGGATAATCCTTAAGTTTTACACGCTGAAAAATCAAGTGATGAGCGCTCCCCCCGGCCGGGAGAGGAGGCTGCCCAAAGCCCAGCAGCGAACCTGAACAGAACAAGCCAAACCCGAGCAGCGGAGCGGGCTGTCGCGGGAGGCGGCGGGGAGCGGCGCGGTTTGCCGCTTCCAAAGCGACCGGAGCGACTCCCAGGAAAGGGCTGCCCGGCCCTGCCCCGCTCTCCCCCCGCTGGAGCCGGCGGTGCCACCCGGGCGGAGGAGCTCCCGGTCACCGGGCGCTGCCGGCCAAGGCATAAATCGGCCTGTCAGGGACGGGGCAATTACGAGGCCATAAAAGAGTCAGAAAGATGGATGTTTATAAATTATTATTACTGGGTTTGTTGTTGTTTTAATAGGGAGCCCGAACTGGAATCCCAAAGCCAGAGGGCCACGGTCGGTCCTCCGAAGCGTTACGAATTTCTAGGCTGCGGCTCCATCCAAAACCTGCTTTTTCCTTTCTCCAAACCTGCCTCACGCTCACGCCGGAGGGCTCCACAGCATGCTAGGGGCAAAATTCTGGCCCAGCCCCCTGGGCTGACAAAAATTGGTCTGCGCAGGAGTTGAATCAGGTGCAAAGCCCCAACTCCCACCGAAGAGCATGGAGTAATGTATTTAGCACTTAATAATACAAACCACAGAAAAATACAATCACCAGCTGTGAAGTTACAGGGCATTAAGACTCAGCAAGTGAACAGATTAGAAAACAGAATTTCCCAGCTCTCTTCCTCCTCCCACATCCACAAATCACTAATTTGAGACAGATTTATAGCCTTTACATATTTATTGGTGTATCTATCTGGATCTCATGCCTATCATCCAGGATCTGAGTATCTGAAATGGTAGCATTAGTGAAGCATACTTGGGATTTTTATTAGAAATGGGTCGTAAAAACTGAGTCTGTTATTAAATAATAGTTTTCCAGCCTAACTATTATGGAATATGGATTTATTAGTCATTTTTATGTTTGAAGCTTGGTTTGAAAACAACCTAGATATTGTTAGCAAAGTTTGGCTCTGAGGAATGGAAAGCCTCTGGGTTTTTTAAAGGTTAAGGGTCCAGATTAAGAACAGCTGGAAAGGTTTAGAGTTTATTCTGGTGAGAGAGCAATCAGCAGGTCGCCATACACACCTAGAAAAACATAGCTGGGTTCCATCTACCCTAAACATCAACCTCCCAGAGGCAGAATCAGGGCCCAGATAGTAATAACTGTATGACTTTTCAGCTTTGTATGAGTAAGATGCATCTCTTGAATATTTCTAAGTGTGGATGCATCAAAACAGAATCCAAGTAAATTGATCCTGAGACACTGGATGAAAACACACGCAGCAGTTGCCATTCAGTTGCCAGAAATGTTGACACTGTAAATAAAGTCATAAATGAAAGTCAAACTAGATAAATAAACTCTCCCTACACCTTTATTTTTTTGCTGCCTCCCCCTTTAAATGTATAATACTTGTATGGATCAAAGTAGATAATGATCTATACTCTTTTAATTCCTTAAGTTAAAACATTAATTATTCACTTTAGATTTAAAGCAGCAGCATTTTTTTGGTTGGACAGATTTGATGTCAGTGTAAAGAAACTTCTATTCATTTTCATAACTGTTATGTTTTGAGCCTAATAGCAAGGGGTTTTTTTCAAGAGTGTATCAAATTCATTAAATGATTGAAACATATTTTTAAGGTCTGACTGCCTGTACCTCTGAGAGTACCACAAGCATAGGTGGCAAAGTGGGGTTTATGGGTGCTAGGCTTCACCAAGGATCAAGGCTCAAGGTGTCAGTGGCTGAGCTTGCCTGAAGCTGACAACTCTAAGCCAGAGACAGCACCTTTCCAGTCTCACGTGAATTGGACTAGACCTCCCCAAGCCATCTGCTACTTTCTGCGTTGAAATTTATAGGAGAAAGTCAAATTTTGATTCTTTTTTCCTGGTATCTTGATTCTCCACATCAAGGAGCTTTAAGATAACATGATGAAAATCAAGGCTCAGAAGGTCAAGACACAAATTCTTCTGAGCACCAAGGTTATCTGTGGTTTAGTACATGGGAAGATGAACCTTGCTGTTCTCTCTACATTGTGGGAGTTGATAAAAGTACTTCCTCATGTTTCTCAATGAAGCAATAATTGTCTCCTATTCGTCTACTGATTATCTGTGGGTGTTTTAAGCACTTAAGTTGTAAAGACCTCTCACAAAAAAGCAGCAGTAATTTAATTTTAGCATCTCCATCAGAAGCAACACCAGGTGGTAGACCATGGTAGGTGGCAGCCAAACAGAGTTTCACAGATGAGAAATGTGGACCATTTAGGAGACTTCCCATGGAGAGACACATAAAAAGAAGAGGGAGGGTGGGAGCGTGCTGGTGTTAGTTCATCCTTCAGGATAGGATTCCACCAGATTGGACTGCCCACAGATGATACGTACCTCTTAAACAGTATGTTGAGCATATGGTTAGGGTCACCTGAAAATGCCATCTTCCTTCTCTAGAGAAGAGAAATTCTGGGAAGGCAAACTCTACTCCTGCAAATAGTGAACAGCTCAAGACTTCACTGAAGTTCTGGTGATGCAGCTTTTTGGCATATTTGCAGAACAGCCTCCTTTTGATGAATAAACATCTATAATAACCCAAAGAAAATGGGAACCATTATATATGATAAGGTCATTGTATAAATGTGCTGGAGCTGTATTCACCAAAGAAACTGCCACTTGCAGCAGTTCGTGCTGCAGTGAACACCCAGCAATACCCTTCTGTTTTCCATTTGGAGAGCAATCTTCCATGGTAATAGTAGAGATTTCTTAGAGGCTTCAAAGGAGACAAATCCAGGAAGTTTCATGGTTACCATAAAGAAAGGTCTGTAAGAACTTAATGGTGAACATCCAATTAGATAACAAAGTCTGATTGGATTTAACTGAAAAAAAGCAGTTTGCTCTGGACAACAAAGGGCAGGAAGTGGAGACAATGAAGAACAGGAGGTTTAAGGAGGGTTTGAACAGCTGACTGTTCCCCAAGACAATCTTCTGTCTCAGAATCACTTCATCCTTAGTAATTAGTGAAGAAGATGAAGTACATTTTGTTCATTACTATGTCCAGCAATATCTAATCCACTCAAGGGACTTTACATGAAGCATCCACGAGGAACACGGTTTTCCATTTAAAGGGGGAAACAATGGCTTCCCTCAGCACTAAGGAGAGGAGGAAAGGTTTCACGATGGAACTTCTTGGCCCAGCTCTACAGATCAGATAACCACCATTTGTTTGGTTTGTCCACACTTCCCTGCAGTCTTTTCTCAAACCACTGCTGGTCTGTGGTCACAGTCAGTGGGGCCACAAGAAACATGTGCAGGGCCACATCCCATAGCAAGTTACATGGCCTGTCTCCCCAAAGGTAGTAGTACAACAAAACAAAAGTCCCAAAGCATGCAGAAATGCTGTGATTGAGCTGAGAAGTTGAAGTGGGAAGAGGCTCTCCTGGGGGTAAAGAAGCAATAGGGAAAACCAATTAAATTCCTCACCATGTCATACTGGGGAGTGCCATGGGGAGAAGGAGAAATAGAAACAGTCTTGCTCATCCAGTTTCAGCTGTATCACTCTTGGTCTATACTTAAGGTGATTATTAATGCATTTTTTTGTTAATTTTTCTCTCTTCTTCCTTGTAATTAAACTTTTCTCACCTTCTTATGACCTTGCACAATGTGTATGGGTAGTTCTGTATGAATTTTTATAATGTCACTGAATATTAGTTCACTGAATAAAGTTAAATTTGCCTAATTTGTGAAATTCACTGTGATTAAAACATATACATGATGATAATGTTCTGGACTTTAATGATTCTTTTCTCTATTAGGATTTCAAATTATTTTAAAAACATTTTGCTTAAGTCATCTAAATCCTCAGAAGTTTAGGTGATGACCAGTGGGCTGCATGACAGATTTATATGTGTCTGTTTACTGGAGCAGTTAAAAATATGCTTACTTATAAACATGAGCACTTTTCTGACTTCAGTGGCATTTCACAAAGTCTGTCACATGAAATTCAATTTAAAGTTTTGAAATTCATAAGTTTTCCATATAACATAGTAAGCATCCAGATTAGTACGTAGTAGAAGATTTTATCATGTGATTTGTCTCACTGATTCAGTGATTTTGATAGTGAATGTGCCACTGAAATATATTTACCATATGAATTAGATTAGTTTTTATACCATTTTCGGCAGGGAAATAGTAAATAATGTTATTTTGGGGTTGAGTGCAGGCATACTCACAACACCCACACTGCATCTGCTTCAGTTGATTCACATTTTCAAGGTTTTCTTCATAAGGGGAAGACTGAAGTATGTAATGAAAAAAAAGTAAGTCCTATGTTGTGGAGAGCATCCATCTGATGACAAATCAAATTTATTAATTTATGCAAAGTTCCACTGCCTTTCACTGTGGTGTGCATAGAAGGAATTACAATTACTGTATGAGGAAAACAATTACAATCCTCATGCGTTGTAAAGGGTAGGCTGCGATTCAGATTTTGCCCAAGTACAGAAGTGAGTTTTTCAGTCCCTGAAAGCTGTTATACTTCCATTAGAGGCATTTAAGAAAGGTCAGATTTTATATTTCAAAATAAGTATTGTTAAGAAATAAATGGGTTACTTTTATCTTACTAGAATGGTCACGCTATAATGAAACTAAAACTCAGATTTTGGGAAGGAAAGCTTGGGACTGTAGCCTTTTATACATTATCTTTTGTAACTTTGGCGTATTATTTTTTGCCTATGTATCTTTTGTTAGTGGAATCACAGAACCACAGAATGGCCTGGTTTGGAGGGGACCTCAAAGATCATCGAGTTCCAACCTCTCTGCCATGGGCAGGGACACCTTTCACTAGACCAGGTTGCTCAGAGCCCCATCCAGCCTGGCCTTGAACACTTCCAGGGATGGGGCATCCACAGCTTCTCTGGGCAACCTGTCGCAGTGCCTCACCACCCTCACAGTAAAGAATTTTTTCTTCTATCTAATCTAAACCTACTCTCTTTCAGTTTGAAGCCATTCCCCCTTGTCCTGTCACTACATGCTCTTGTAAAATGCACGTGTATGGAATATTGTGCTCAGGCTTCCCAGTGAAGGAACACAGCCTGTCCCCTAACAGCTACTTACAAGGCTGGGGTAATGTAGTCAGGGATTTCTTCTTTATTTCAAATTTAAACTTCCATCTACTTTTAACTTCAGGGCAGTCACAGGATGTTCACCATTAGCAAATAAATTTAACAGCTATTAAAAATACAATGTGTTTGATGATGCCCATGAAGGGGATCTAGTGTTCAAAGAGTGATAGATTTTATCATAACTGAGAGTTCACTTTTTGCATAGATTTTTGCTACGGTAGAAAATCGATCACCTGTGCTTATGCCTGTGTACACAAATAATACCATAAAAACATGCTCTCCTGGAACAAGGCACATTTACCTTTCAAATCCAAGCAAGTAGAGCTATAAGCAAATGAGGTATAATAGCAAGACAGGCAAAAATCCTTCAAAAAGCTCAACTTCCTTTCCAGGGTTCAGCAGAAAGGTGTCCGTTCCCACTGACACACACTGAACCTCAACCACATGGGCCGGGTGGTCTCTGAGAGTATTGCCTGCTTTGGTATGTAGAACTCACGTACTTTTAGCAGTGTCTTGTTATTTTTGAAAGAAATATCATGTAATGGAATGATCACAAGCATTCTATTTTATTTTTTTCTTTAAGAGATGCCAATCAGAATTATTCATACTGGAATGATTGTCCCAGAAATCTGGTTTGCTAGTTTTTTGCTAACATTAGGTAATTATGCCATAAATTGTTCTCTGTCATACCTGTAGGTTCAGGAAAAAAACCCTGAAAAATGTTGTATGTTATAATTTTGAAGCTACCTGAAGTATAGATTCTAAAGGCAAATATTCAATTATTTTAAAAGTAATAATTACTCATAATTAAATAATTAAAAGTAATAAGTACTCTGGCTGTTTGTTTCAAATCTGCACAGGACCCTCTGTTTATTTTGTGCTTCAATGGTGTTTAGTTTTCTGATCACTGGGTTAAGGTTAACTCTTCCACTGTTCCTTTTTTTTTTAATATGCACTTAAAAAAACTGCTCACTCAACAAATTTGAGTGGATATGTTTGCAGGATGGGGTCCTACTTTCCATAGGCTTTCATTTGACTGTATTATCCATCTACTTGGCCTCTAAAGACCAAATATTCTCTTGGTCTTTATCTGGTGGTTCTGATGTTGGGTTTTTTTTCTGATGCTTAAAAATACTCTACATAAAGTATAAGGAAGTCAAAAGTTCTTTAACATAACCTGTTTTGTTACAGTCCCAGGAGATGACTCTGAAAAATCAAGATATTTACCAACATGCATACTGTCTTTGGTACCACTTCCATTTTATCTTGTGTTACAGTACCCAAGATGTTACCAAACAACTATTATTTTTAGATTGTTCTGTATGTACATTGGGTTTTATGCTTTTCTTTTTCTGGTCTTGTGATTTATAAGTGCGTATGCAGCTTCTTAGCAAGGCACCTCAGGAAATGGGACAGATATTTTCAAAGCATCTTTTCCTAGTACGACTAACAAAATGAGTTTCTGCTTAAATAGCTGAGAAACAGAAATGTAGGCTGAAAGTAAGCTTTAACTAGTGTATTCTAAGCAAAGTGACCAAATCTCTCAGAGTAAAGGGATGCTAAGAATGAATACTTGTCCTACTGGTTAGCCAAAAAAGTAATTCATTTAATTGAAACAATTCTCACTTGACATGTAACACACACAGTCAAAGGTACAGGCTCATTAGCGACTTACTAATAACAATCTCCCTCTGAGCCAAGTTAGGAAGCTCCTTTTTGAGTGGAAAAAATGTAATGCAAAATCTTAAAATAACATGCAAGAAGCACAAGTTCTTAAATTGATTGGGAATCAAATTGTTGCAGACAAGTATCTAAAGATGCAAATGAGGATTTAGTGGGATTTTGAAAGACATTTTTCAGCTTAAGGTGCCTGTATCCAAAAATTCTTCAGCTATCCCTACAGTCCTCTGCTTCCAGTGTTAAACCAGGTGCTAATGTTTCACTTCTGGGCTTGTCTAGGAGCCTTGCAGTGTCAGCAGAGCTGAATTCTCCATGTCTAATTCATGCCTGGCAGGATTCACAAGCACAGTTCCTCCGCCTGTATCTCCTGAGAAACTCTATCCCAGAGGCATGTGGTGAGCACATGTAGTAGCTTCCCAAACTCACTAGTCACAAAGCACAGAGTGCTGGGTAGCAAATTCTTCCCATTCTTTAACAGAGTGCTTTAAATTCCTGGCTATGGAATATTTTGTTAATCTTGCAAACCTTGTGGATGAAGCTATTTCACTTTGTACAAATAAATAAAAAATACCTGTGGTAAAAAGAGAGAAACAACGAGTATTATACCCCAGCTTTGCGGTAGGAACATTCGCTGAGGGGCAGAGACACCTGGATCACAGCCCCTATTCACCTGGTTTTATGTAAGATTTATAACATAAATGTTGAATGTAAGATAAAAAAAAATATTTAAAATACAGTAAGTAACTGCTGGAGCAGGGACAGGTGTCTCCCTCATGAGTATCTCTACTTTTTAATGTTGCCAGCTTCCTTACCTATGTGGGCTGTATACCCAAAACTTCATATGGCTAAAAGCCACAATATACATTCATGCCCCATATGCTGAGAAGCAGAGGTTCTCAGCAGGAGTTGATTCTGGGTCTTCTGGAATTCCACCAGCTTACTACTTCATCGGAATGCATTAGCCATGCAGTTGGGTCCTAAGGTAATGCTATAATATCACCTTCAACAGCCTGAACTGCTATGTTCCATCCAAGAAAACAGAAATTCTAGTTACTCCACAACCCACTGCACCAACTCACAGCTCCAGAGATCATCCCTCAGCCAAAATGCCCCTAGAAATGGTCCTTGACCTGCTCAATACCTCTATGTTGTTCAGGGCTCTGTGAGTCTCTGCTCAGAATTTTTTTTTCAGTAGTATGTAGTGTCCTTGTCAGTTTTATAGGTAATCATTCTGTCCTTCAAAACAAGGAATCCTTAATTATTTCTTGTAAGTTGGCCCCATTTCATGTCAGAGTGGGAGAGGGGTGAAAGGCCTCCTCCCCTACTTTTACTACATAGAAGTGATTAAGGCAAACACATGAGGGTGCGAGAGAGGTCTGGGGTCAGGAGAGGAAATTAAACCCACTTGGTTGTGCCTTTTGTTCTGTGAGTTTTCAATGCAAAATCCATGAGCCAACCCCAGAGAAGGTACTAGAAGCTTAGCACTAGAAACAAGAAGTTTCTTCTTGCCTTGTCCCTACTCCCAGGTGCATTCCTTGTGTACTGATTTGCTTTATTGCTCACTGTCTCTCAGGTTTTTGTGCATCCCTCATGTTGTAGCTCCCTCTTGGGGATTTGGTCCCAAGTGACTAATTGAGAAACACATATATCAAAAGTAACTGTAAAATAATTCTGGCCTTTGACATTAAGTCTCTGAAAGCTAAATCTTGTAATGATAGTTAGACTTATGAGCCTTTACAGGCTCCTTTTGAGATGTTATCCTAGACCCTGAAATCTTGACACTTTTAATAAGTTCCTTTTAAGTACCAAGACGATATAACTGAATCTATCATCTAAAAACATATATTTTAATATCAGGTTGTTTAAATACTGTCTCCCCTACCATTACCAAAAGGAGCCAGTGATATCATCCATTTCCAAGACTTTGTAATCTTGTGTAGTATCAGAACATTTACATATATTATGCGATGTACATGTAACAGATATTAATGCTGCAAGATCTCACACCTGTCACAAGGTGATTTTTTTGAGAAAACAAGAAATTCACATGTATGCTAAAGTGGCTTGCAGACTCACACCTCACAGAGTAAGCTTTAGGCACAGTACAGGTGCGTTTAACCCAAATAAAATCAAGGGAACTGCATATTCCCATCTCAAATCTCAACTGAATCACACAGCCATTCATACCAGTGCAAGAACACAGGAATTTTTAACAGCAACTTTGTCAAGCTTAATGAAATTATTTCCTAGTCACACTAACTCCTTCAATTTGTTTCCAGGTCTGATAGAGGAACCATATGGAGAGAGGCACAGAAAGGTAAGTAGGTGTTGCATGCCATTGCTCACCATCTGTTTAGGCAAACCGTGCTGAGCCCAACAAGGAACAGGTCACAGCTCCAAAGACATTGACAGGTCAGAGCCTCTCTAAGAGCAAATGAGGACTGCAACAGCATCTGACTGCCAGGGAATGCATGGGAAGGTTTTCCTGGTGTTACCAGGCAAGATGAGGAGAGCAAATAGCTGACTGGCGAGGGAGGAGCAGTGTGTGAAGACAAATAAGTGTCTGAGTAGTGACACCTGTGTTGAGAAAAGGGGTGAAAAGTGAATGAGTGATGTAGGAGTAGATGGTAAAAGCATGTGTGATACGGCATCTTAAGATGTTGACATGAAGATTTTTATTGCAACACAAACCCATACATTTACTAAGAGTGGGAGATTTTGCCCTAGGTTTCATAACCTTATAGTGTAATATTATTCTAACCAGTATTTTTTCAGGAGACCCTTTCTGAGAAAAGAAAAAAAACTATGTTAAATCCTATGACATGCATTTAGCTAAGATTTATAGATGAACTTACCCACTGTAGAGCTGTGTTCTCAGAGAACCTGCCCTACGCTTCCTGCACCTGCGGAGAGCTGGGACCGGGAGGATAATTATGGGCATTGAGAGCCTAAGCCAGATGTTCCAGGAATGGGGAAATTTCATCTCTGGTTGGCTGGCCCCAGAAGGCAGGAAAACAGAAAGAGGAAGCGACCGTGTTTGAGCTGGCATGTGCCACACAAACCCTGGCCCAGTCAGCGCCAGGCCTCTGCTGTTGGCAGCCTCCCCCCCCCCCCGTGTGCTCTTTGCCTGGGGTTATTACCACAGACCGGCAAAGCCAAACGCAGAATGTACAGGGAAGGCTGAAGCGTTAAAGGAAATATGGTTGTGAAAGAGGAGTGCGTGCAAATGAAGGGAGTACAAGACTTATATGACTTATATTGCCAACTCAACACATTCCACAGGGCAGTGTGTTGCTTCAGAATGATTAGGTGTCACTTGTGCGCTTGGATCACGTAGACTTCTGCGTTTTAGATTTTTGTCAGAAGCGTGTAAGAAAATATTCAGCAGGTACGTTTTAAGTCTTGTGTCTTTGTGTTTTGTTACAAAGATGAATAATATTTTTCTTTTTAAACAAAAGGAACTAAATAAAAGTTAGATCTTATCTGTTAAATGACCAACTTTGGCCTTATGTTTTTCCCAGTATTGGAAACATCCATTTTCACTTCCTCTCAGCTTATTAAGCAATACCAATAGCAATCTTGCTTACAATTTAGAGGAAGAATTTCCACCTCAAGCCAGCACCCTTGATTCTTAAAATTATATAATGTAGACTGAAGAACAGAATAAATTCTAAACCATACATTTCAAATCCTTTTTTTCAGTTCCTTCTTCTCTTAATTTTCTTTTCAGAAGAGAGCATGGATACATAGTCAGTTGAATAATAATAAATAAATCTTCAGCTTCTTCCGACTCCTTTTTCATTAATTCATGCAAAACTGTCAACATGTCAATGGACTGAAGTGCTTGATTTCAGAGAGGTCTGAAGGAAGGAGGAAAACATTATGGCAAATGTATTGTTGAAGATGGGAATATCTCCACTGAATTTCCCATAGAGGCATTTTAAATTAAAATAATGAATTCTTAGAATGAATGAAAATGCCTAGATGACACAGCACTGGCAGGCACAGAAATGAGACTGTTAATGTCTGGTTGGTACGTGTTCTGTCAGAGTTCATCTTTTTTCTCTCTAATGTGAAAGATGGGGGCTTCCTTGCTTTATATTCTTGACTCATGAAACATCACCAAGCAATCAGTGGAAGTTCTGTGACATGTAACCATCCAGCCTTTGAGTGGAGAAAGGTCCTTCTATCTCATTTGGGCAGCCTCTTGAATTTGGACTGTAGGATACCTTTGTCTAGAGTCTCGATACCACCGCATCCCTATCCATACATCCCTTCACTTCTCAGACGTATGCCCACACATTTGAAGGAAGGCTTACTGGGTGGCCTTACAAGCTGATGTCTCTTCTGTCTCTGCCAGATTCTTCCTGTCCTCAAAGAGGAGGTTGATGAGCCACTTTTCAGAGCTTGAGCCATTTACTGAGGGCAGCTGCTCTGGACAGCAGCTGCACTGCAGCTCCACCAGCAGGGCTGCAGTGCCCAGAGGGGCAGCTGAAGGTGCACACAGATCTCAGTGAGGGAGAAAATCCCTTAAACACCTTGATTTTCATTGTTTACATGTTTATTATAACCAAGTTAATAAAAGGGTATCTACTGGTATTGTTAGTAGCTGTGGTGGGCTAGGTTTTTTTTTTTTTGAGAAGTCTTCATAGTTGTTTTCTTCAATAAGAAAGAGCAAAATCAAAAGTTTCAGGAATATGGAAGAGACAAACAAAGACCAGTTCCTTGCTTCATGATTAAGAGGCAAAAAAAAAAAAGCCTGAATGATTGATTAAAAGAAAGCTCCTGTGAAATAAGGGAACAACAAACATTCACCATGGATTGAAGTCCTTTCCCTTGGGATCAGGCTTCATTAATTAGCACTGCTTGAACAACCATTTTTGGAATAAATTTAGGGGATGGTCTAGCCTTGCTTTAAAATCTGAAAATTACTTAGATATCTTTCCTTAAGCTTGCTTTATTTTAAGTTCCTAACCTCTGTAGAAGTTCTCGATAAGACATAGATAACTGGCACTACGTAGTTTAATCCTTGTTTCTGTCACACACAGATTGAGCCTCCTAGGAAGGCAGTTTTACCTCACTGGTGGCTGGTTCTTGAGAGCTCAAGATTTAGGTGATTTTCCATTTCTGAACAAACACGTAAACAATTAATTGAAGATGTAATACGTTTTATCTCCCACCTGGGGCCTGTTTATGCATCAGATTGTTGTCCATTTGAAGTTCTAGTACGGTAACTGAACATGGGAATTGGGTTGCACTGTCTCTGTAGCAGCCTGGTGGGGCAGAAGAGACAGGCAGCAGCAATCCCATGTTTATCCCACGTTTACCCAGCCAGCAGGAGAGATGCTTACATCCAAGGCACTGCATGATCTTCTTTTGCGTGCCTGCAGATTTCATTATATAATTGAACTGAATGCAAAATGACAGGCCCAAATTTAGAATTTAGCCTGTTACATTAGTTAAAAAAATCGTATTAATTTTGGAAGCTTCTGAACTTACTCAGTGATTTGTGAAGAGTACCCACCATCAAGTGAACCCAAGCCAGACCTGCCCAATTTCACAGAATGTTTTAATCAACTTTGACTCTTCTACAACATTTCTAAAATTTTAGATGCATCTCTTCTAATTAGAAATATCTCACTCTAAGAGATGAGTAATGGATTTTTTTCTGTTAATAATTCCTTTCAAATACTGTGTCATTTTTCTTGGGTTTACAACAACATGAGCAGGGCCTCCACCCACATTTCAGTTCCTTGCTGGCTAAGCAAACCTTCACACCCAAATGAGTTTTTGAGTCAAACCATCCCCACTCACACTACAACTTCAGGAAAGCCCTGCTCATCTTGATAATCTGGAAGGGAGGAACTTGAATGGTTTTAGGAGTGTTGAATGCACAGAGATGAACCAGAGAAGGAAAAAATTCATCACCATATTGAGTAATTCTAGTTGCAGAGAGGCAAAAGGGATTAATTTAGAGTGTGTGGTTCCCTCAAAGGGAAGATACAGTAACAGGGGACTGAAACAGGAGAAATGGAGCTTTAAACTAAGAACAATTCCTCATTCGTAAGTACAGTGCTAAACGAAATCACTAAATAAGACATTGGTATGTTCACCAGTGTTTGATGGCCTTCACAAGGATGATACATGGTTTATTCCTTCTAAAGTAGTCCAGTGATTTAGTTAGTTTCTGTTTTTATTCATTAATACTAGTATTTTTAATATTACTAGTGGAGAATAGTTCAGTTTTCTTCTGTCGTGCTAGATATTCTTTTGATAAAGAATCATTTTCTGTTAAAACTATAGTCAATGTCTGACCATTTGCTGTTTTTTAAAACTCTTGCAAGGCAGTTAAATGCTGAATAACTAATAGCTACACAGTGTGGTATTTTTTGTAGCTTTATGTTTTCATCTCTATTTTCTCCATCTACCGTTTTAATTTGTAAAGTGTGTTGAGAACCTTCAGTCTGAGGGGGACTGTAAGTTTATGACTGTTGTATAAATCCAATTCATGGCAGCATTTAAATTAAGTCTGGATGAAATGCAATCTATCCAATAACTTAAGTGCATTTTAAAACCCATTTATATTAGGAAAAAAAGTCTAGAATCACGTATTTCAACCAACCAGACTTAATGCAATGCTGGGCAAATGTAGATAAGATCCACACAAGAGGAATGCAGCAAATGTCAGAAGGTTGAAATTAGAGAACCCACAACTTCAGAGATTTCCACTTCTTTCCATAACCACTAAGCAAGTACATGAAGACATCTAGAGCAAACACCCAAGCTGGGCCCTGGCTATGGGTCTATTCCAGAGGTCTGAAATGCAGATGAGGAAAAAAATATTTAATTTTTAGAAGTGTCAAGGGTTCAGTCACAATGTGTTTACTAATATAATTAGGGCTTAAGCATTCATTTTTGCATCTTATTTCCTCTAGATAACCATGATTTATAATAATTAAAACATAGCAGTGACACTTGTCAAGAAGCTGTATATCCAAATATCTAAAAGAGACACCTTGATTTTGCCTCTCAGATTTTACAAACAAAATTTCTTTCTAAGATTACAGAAGGAAAACACAGCATATCTGTACTTTTCATGCTTTTTGAACATAACTGTGCTGGTGCAAGACACAAGAACATCGGTGCTACCAGAGCTTGTGAAATTTTCATTATAATGTATCTTTTTAGAAAGTGAAAAATTATATATATATCATAAAAGAAAATGTTTTATCTCTTATTTAAGAAGAAAAAAAATCAGACTGCATTTTTAAATGAAGTTTCCTTTACACAGCAATGCACTGAATCCAAACTATGTTGCTCTTAGGCAAAGCTAAACAACTGTGAAGTTGTCAACAAAGATTGATAACATAAAGAGTATCTGGGCATACACTGGAACAAATTATAGGCATTTCTGTTCCCCTTTTTCCTTGTATCTTCATTTAGTTGCTTTAGACTACCATCTTTATGATGGTAGCATGATTCTGTATTCCTCCTGGAGGACTTCATGCAGTGTCATTCATATTTCAATAGAGTATTTTATCAATACAACACCACTACAATATTTGCAGAAGAACTTATTACTTAAAACAGAGCCTTGTAGAGGAGGAAAGCCACATTTTCAGTGATATTGCCAATAATAACTGCTCTCTAATATTCTACAGGTACAAAAGAGATGAGAGAATCTTGGGGTGGATAGTTCAGCCTTTCCTGTCTGTGAACTGGATTTAAACCTTAAGGCAAACAAAGCTGTGAGTTGTGGGGTGGTTTTGATTTCATCCTGTAGTCAGTGGCTGGCTCTAAAGCATGATCAGAAATTACCCGAGTTTATCAGAGGTATTTTAAGACAACCTCTTAAATGAATCTGGGCCGTTTCAAATCCGTAATGAAATCTTAATCCAAACAAGTTTTCATAGGCAGCAGATACTGATCTAAACAGAATTGATTAAAAAAAAAAAAAAGCATTTCAGTCTCAGAAGTGAAGTTCCCTGCAAAGCTTCAAACATGCAGCAGTGATGGATCAGGAAGTTATTAGCCAGTCACGCTAGGTATGGTTTAGCAAGTTGAATTTGGTATCTACTATCACATATATAATTTCCTTTATCTTGAGCATAATGTACAAAGGAAAACTTTGAAGAGATTACTGTGGATTGAGGGCCAGCCTAAGTGCAGTGCAGTACTTGAGCAAACAAAATGTAGGCGTATGGCCATACTCTGGATATCTTTGTTATATTGACTTACGGAACAACTGAGGAGACTATTCTAGAGCACTGAGAAATTAGGCACTGTTTCCCACTTGTGAATATGTTTTACTGAGTGATGATAAAGTATCCCTGCAGTAACAGCAATTTAATTACATTCCTAAGCATACTTGCAGGTCTGTGTAATGGGACACAGACTGTGAGACAGATACTGCAGTAGGTGTTAATTCGAAGTTTAAATAAAAAAAAAATCTATATTGCAAAGACAAAAAATCTTTTAAATAATCACGTTTGTAAAGCTAGTGAATTAATATGCTGACTGAGACTTGCTTCTGACAGGTCCCGCTCATTACATTCAGATACCACTGGCACGACCGTGTCTACTGGGAGTCTAAAAGTCTCTGAGAACGTTCAGAGTGACATTTGGGATAACAGGGGTGAATTTCAGCCAGGTCTTTCATATGCCCATTTGCTGCTCTATATTTTTGGCTCCAAGTGCATGCCAAGATCAAATTCCCAGACTTTCTCAGTGCCCGAGCAAATATTGTTAGACCCAGATTTGGAACATTCATAAAACACAGACACAGCACGTTACTGTACACGTCTGCTGTCACACAACCACGATCAGACAGCGGGGCAGGAACCGGGGTGCTCTGTGGAGCCTTGGGCAGCTTGGAACCCAGGGCTGCATCTCATGGATGACGTGTCTTGAGATAGTCACAAAGGATAACTTTATCCTGGGGAGAATTATCTCCTGTGAATCCTCCAACAAGCTCGGGTAAGGGGAGACAAAGGTTCCTCTAGGCAGTAATTTAGTGACCGGGTCAGACTCCTGGCTTTGAACGGCCCTTTAAAATCCTACAATGCTGAGCCTGGCTCAGTTAATAAAAACTAGGCTATGATTTGCATGTTAAATCGTTATATCCCTCTCCCTCCCCTCCCTGTTTGAAGCTGATGTGGCCCATGTTATTTTAGGTAGATGGTATCAGACAAAACTCTAATGGAGAAGAGCCCACAAAAGTTATGGCAGTCTGCTCTTGCAGTGCAGTTTCTGAAATCAAGGCTAAAAGTTATGCTTGTCTCAAGAGGGACCCTAAGGGCACAGACAATCCCCTCACTGCTACCTTTTTAGAAGGAGATTCAGCCAAGATGATGTTCAAATGTCTAAGATACCATCTGCCATCTAAGGCTCATTACCTTTCATGAGACAGATACTTCTTTTATGAAGAGTACCGATTTGTCATCTTAAACATCCAGAAACATTCACTTCTTTCCAAGATGGATCTTCAATCGGTTACACAGGCTTTCTTTTTTCATAGAATGTATGCTTCACTCTGCACTTCAGAACACAGACTTGGGAAATATAAAGGTAATAAAATAGAAGATTATTGTTGTAAGAAAAAAAAACGGAGTCAAAGATTTTTAATTAAAAAAGAGAATGAGTTCTGCCTTAGAGAGTGCTTGATGGTGCTCAAACAGGACTTCCACTGCTGATGCCAGGGTCAGGAGAGGAAGTGCAGAACTTCTAAAGGTTTTGTTAGGGGTTTTTTTTCTATTTTCTATTTTCTTCTTTATTTGTGACAGGCTTGGTTCATCTTGTTAAAATTATTGTCTGGCTTAGTGCCTTGGAACACAAAGTGGGCTTTACAGGGCTTCATCAGCTTAAGTCCCAGGAAGTAAAAAAAAGGGGGGAAAACAAACAAAAAATGCCCCTCAAAAGAAAAAGAAAGTTAATATTCACAGCATGGAGCATACTGATGAGGACACAGCCGTATAGGTTCCCAGCCACTACCTCTTAGATATCACCACAGAGAGACTGAAATATAGATATTCTTGGAGACCCATAACAGCTATGATAGTATCTGAAGTTTTTATTTTCTTTCAAATGCATAAGAAAAAAAGGAAACTCTGTGAAAATAAAAATAAACAGATAGTGATCCAGGCTACAAAGAAGCACTATTTTCAGAAAATACTGAAGTGTCATTACCCAATGAAAAAAAAAAAAAATAACACAAAAAAACCCCAAACAAAAACCAACCCAAACAATCAAAAAAAGTCCAAACAAAAAAAACCAATGAACCCAAACCCAACCAACCAAACAAAAAAAGTCCCAAAAAGTTCCTTTTTGAATGGTGGTAGAATTTACCCTTACTTAAACACCAAACTGGAATTTATTGTCAGAGTGAAACTTGCCTTTTAAGATTAAAAAACCAAACAATCCAAAACAAAAACCCAAACCCAAAACAAAACCATAAAAAAATCCCACAAAACCTCCAGCCATGTGTTTAGTGCCAACACTAACAAAATCATGCTCAGCCCACTTTAAAACAAGAAAGGCTACCTAAAAAGAATTGGAGAACAAGTTCACTCAAGTTGAAATACTGTTCAGGATAGAGAAGGTTGATAAAATGTTCCTATGTAGCCTCTTTTGCTTTTTTGAGTTGATAGTAACATGTCCTCGTTAAATATTCAGAAGGATCTGAATACGTTTTCCTCACTTATTCTGATAATGTGCAGAATTTGTGTGTACATGAGAGATAGAGAGGGAGAGCACTTTTCTTCCAAAGACATTAAAATCCATTCAGGATATAAAAATAGTTCTTACATCACAGCATATCATGAAATATTTCTGAGTTTCCTTATTATGCCAGACTGCAGCAGTACAAAAATAAAACAAGACTTTACTGCACCCTGCATACGTTGTCACAGGTACAGTTACTTCTTGCATACACATTTCTACTCTTGGGCTATGTCTGCAAAGGAAGCTTTAAAGTTAAGATAAATCAACTGAAGATTTGAAGTCAATTACTCTTTTTCAGACAAACCTTTAGATTATACAGTTATAGCTGAACAAACTCATCCATTTGTCCTGCACTTTTCATGAAGAAAAGGCTTCTATCTTTGGAGCATACATCCCCAACAGATTTTTTCATCAGGTTACTTATAAATCTTACTTATTAAGGAAAGTTAAGGAGTTTTCATCTGGTATGTAAATTTTTTTCCCCCTCAAATTAAGATAAGAGTTATAATTCTGAAAATGTTTGACACAGAGGAAGAATTGTCTTATTCAGGACAAATAAATCCACTAGGAGAATAATTACTTAAAAAAAAAGTGCTGCATCTTCTCTTCATCGAGCTGATACAGCAGCAGCAAGACTGAAGCAGCAAATCATGTATGATCTGTCTACTTTTAAAATCTAATAATGAATAATTAAAATACATTGCCATTTAAATGGAATATTGTAGCATTTTTTGTTTTTCATGTTTGATATGTAATAGACTAAAAATATACATACACAGATTCATGTTAAGGTAATAATAAAAATGAGGTGACACACAGCAGTGATATAAAATTCTATCACTTTGGGCCTTGACACTAATTATTTTCAGAACCAGTTTTGAAAATGAAATAATGGGTAGAAGTGGGAGGAAAGATATCGCCTCCGGCTATCTGAAATAAAACAAGCTTTTCAGACGCATGGCCACTGTTACTATTTAGCCTCTTAATATTTTATGTAAAACAGATGCTTTTTCAGATCCAGTCTGGCATAAAACAAAAATCACATAGGCCATTCAATTTTTAACATATCCTTTCAATCTTGAGTTCCCTGTCTGGCAAACGAACGCAGAGAACTTCAGCATGTGCTGAACTGCACACTGGACTGATCAAGATAAAAATATTTACATCCCTATAGATAGATGGATGTATATACACACACATATATACATGTGTATATGTCTTGATAGATTTTTATGTGGAAACTCATTCCAGCCACAATTTCAGTGAGTGTAAACTGGGCCCTCGGTGGAAATGGAGCAGCAGGGATAGCTTGACTTCCACAAAACAAACCACACTGATGGTTTGCATTATCCATATTTTTGATTTTAAACCCGGATTTTTTTTAGGATGAATGAGCTAATGAATGCATGACTCGTGATCAGGTTTGGTTATACCATTTCTTTCACATTATTAAGGCTTGCTTTCACAATTGGTGCTATTTGGTTAACTTATTCATTACTATAACTTTCATTAAAGTTTCTGAGTGTTTGAGGACGCTAACAGATTTAGAATTTTGTCGCTGCTTCAAGAAGATGAAGAAGCTAGACTGTTGTTTTCTTCTAAATTAGAACAGAATTATCCTGCTAAGTTATCAAGCTCTATGTCACTTTATATGCATTTTAAGTTCACTGCTTCCTTTTATGTCTCCTGTAAGGGGAAATTCAAGTTGAACGCTGACTATGAAAATTTAATTTCTGGGAAGTCCTCAAAGACTATTCTGAGGTTCATCTCTCAGATTAAGAAAGAATATTTTAATTAAACTCTTTTTCTGTATCCAAACCAATCGTAACAACTCCATATGTCACTAAGGGATCTTCCTAGAAACAACCAGAAGTTGATTTTTAAACAGTTTACCATTAATATTTAAACTTATAATATAGAAGGGAGGGACTCTTAATTATAGAAATCGTGTAAAATTATGGTGTTTGTGATCGTTCCCAGAGAGAACAAACAAATGTTGAAATTAAAAGCAAGTAAGCACAGAATAAATACCAGCAATAGGAAAGTAGTAGAGTTATTTCTGGTGTGTCTTAGAAAGATAAATACATACAATTATAATGTAGAGGTATGCTAAAATCAAGATTTCATCAAAGTGCTCAGGACTACTGAATTTACTAAAGTCTTCTCTGTTCTAGACAGGCATACACAGAATAAGCAAATACTTAGTTAATATGAGAATTAAGGACATGTAAAATTGATTTTTCTGGGCAGAGACAACATCACTACTGTCCTTAAATGATGCATATTCCTAAGTGTTACATATAATTTGGAGCTTACAAGACAATATTGAGAATCAGAAAGAAAAAAAAACCTAAAAAAAAGAACTAAAAAAAAAGGAAGGAGGAACTATGAACTAAATATACAAATCTAGTGAAATAATAAAGATACCTCACACTTCTAGAACATTGTTTCTCCTGTTCTAAAGACAGTACAGATTTTTCAGTTAGGAGTCAAAGACTATTTGAAGCTGTCTCCTGCAATATAATTTGTTGAAAACCACTTAGAAATAGTTAAGGGACAGTAAAGTAGAACATATATACTGAATAAGTAGCAGAAGAAGAAACAAGATTTTTGACCTGTATATAATATAATCTTATAGCACTGGTTATAGAGCCAACTCTTGTCTGTATAACCTCCTGGCACTTTATGGAAATACATCCTACAGATTTCAGCAAGACTTATTTTAGAGAATCATAGAATTGTCTAGATTGGAAAAATCCTTTTAAGATCATGAAGTCCAACCATCATCTTCTAAAAATAGCTTTTCATTTCTATTTCTTCTAACTGTTATTCCTCAAATTCTCATTTACACTTACAAATTATCATTTCTTGAGAAGTTTCAGAAGCTTTCCAAACTTCTAACTTTCCAGTTTAGGCATCTTCAAGAAGAAAGGTGATTTGGTAGAGGTTTTCTGAATTTCTTTAGCATTTCTCAATTAAGCATTTGATAGTCTTAATGAAGCTGGTGAAAATCTCATTCATCTGCCCCATGGCCCAATATTTTTATCTTGCTCCCACGAAGCAGCATTGAATTATTAAAACATGTTTCCAATGGTGACCAAAACCATCTTATAATTACTATTACACCAACTGAACAATACAAAATATGGTAGTCAAAGACCAAATTCACTGCTGCATGTGAATCATAGATTTAAATTGTTGGCCCTTGTCTAAATAGATCTCTAATTTTACTTTTCCTTGGTCAGCCATGACATGAATATAAGGCCTGAAAGCCATCAGTTCTGAGAAATAGTCAGTTTCTAACCTCTATACAGTTTTGCCACCATATTCCAAATTATAAAGTCGTTATTCATCATTGTTTTCAAGGATAGTAGCTTTTAATAGATGTATAAACAGTTAGTCTAATATCACTTGTTGGCAACAGACATAAGTAACACAAATTTTGAGTTACACTATTGTATTTCTTGTGCTTAGTCTCTTGTTAGGCAATCACAGAATGCATTATTAGAGAACTGGGAGTAAGATATCTAAAATGAGAGAATATATTTTAGCCATTAATATATTTGTATTATTTATTACCCTTTTTTTTCAAATTAGCAGTTAGAAGAGTTCTGAAATTGAAGTTACTTTGTAGCAACCCAGGAAATTACACCATCTCCATAGAAATGTTAATTCCAGGTTTCCATCATTCCTCTGCTTGCACTGGAGGTGGGGGCTGGGAGGGGGCGGAAGGAGGGAAGGAGAGGAAGCTGTCAATGAGGAAGGGCAATTTACACAAAATGAGGTTTAGTTGAAATCTAATTTTTACCAGAGAGACCATTCTTCTGCTGATTAAACAATCAACTCTGGTGCTAAGAAAATAGCACAAAATTTACGCAACTATCAAAAGAGAATGAAGACTAAGCTAATTACTATAAAGCAACTATGTAGTGCCAAGAAGTTTCCAATCACTTAGGAGCAGTTCTTACTCACACTTCAGGGTTAGCATGTCCCAGCTGTAATTTACCATTGAAATGATATACAGATGTCAGTAATTCCAGGATTAGGCACAGGCCCTGAACAAAAAACAAGAGGGAATACCATTTATTATTTCACTTGATAGCTAAAGTTAGAAATGTTTAAGAAAAAAAATCTATATACACTGGCAGTTATAGCTTCTTTAAATTAGGAATATTCCCTGTGGCTAAACCATCCTTAGGAAACTTAGTAATTGCTCGCCTTACATGACTATTATCATCTTGTGGCTGATGGAAAACCAGTGGGCCACCTAATTCAACAAAATTGTAGCAGCAATCAAGAAAACTCAGCAGCTGGGGTGATGAATACAGTATGTGGCTCTTCTGCAATCTCCCAAAGCGCCCACTGTTGGTCAATAAATTATATATATTTGATAACACAATTTCCTCGGTAAGAAAGTATGAGCATGAAAGCATTCTCCAAGTGACTAGACAAAACAGAATCAAGGAGAGGGGAGGAGGGGAAATGGGACTATGATAGGATTTTGATTTCAAAATCTCCATGGAATGAACGATAATAAACATGTCCTCCCCCCTCGTAGGATAAGGAAAATTACATCAGTAATGACCGTATTGGATTAGGAAATGATCTAGAATACCAGAACTCTTCTGGGAATTTATTCCAATCAAATAGATGATAGATAACCCAAGCAATGACATCAGAGGGTAGCAACATTATTATGTAATTAAACTCGTTTCAGCAAATATATCTAAGAACAGAAAAAAACCATTAGGCCTCTTGCTCTAGTGCAGTCAAAAAATTAGGGTCAATTCTTCATTTAGCAGTAGGAGTACTACAAAATTATTGTAGGGAAATTATACTTCAAATATATATGTGTGTGTATCTATACATATACATATCTATAGCTTGCTTTATAACAACCTTTGTAAGGTAGCCAAATGTGCTGAAAGTGGGTTACATGACATGGAAAGTGGAAGAGAAAGCAGGGAGCATCATGGTTTTTGTTTTCAACTGTTCTTGCTTTATGATTTAATTTTCCTGCAGGCTGAGAAGTCACAAACTCGGTTTTTCTTGGCTTCTCTTTGAAATAATCTTGCAGCTATATATTTCCTTAACCTTTCATGTAGCTATAAAATACTTATTTCAACTGGTGATACACATTCCAGCTTGCAGGTGTCCCAACACAGATCCCAGCACTGCTGGCTGTGAAGGCCATAATTATACCTGGGTCACACATGAGCTTCCCAGAACAGGGTCAAAGGCTAGAAGCAGTTTTCACAATGCCTGGAAGGAAAATATGTGGGAAAAGTGACTTTACATAGCTGTATCAGAAGATATTTCATCTCTTAGCAGCACGGGCTGGATACGTCACTGCTATATAATAGACTTTTTTTAAAAAAATAGGAACAATTTTGTTGGACCCAGCAATGGCACGAGGAGAAAGCTGCAGAGCAAAACAGGAGAACAATTCTTCTTCCAACAGGAAAGAGCATCAAAGGCACGGGGAGAAGGAGACACAGAGGTGCAGCACAGGGAGGAGAGAAGCTGGAGCAGGCAGCAGCAGACACAGGGGAGCTTGAGACCACAGGAAAGTTGAGACCCATTACTAGAAAGTTCCCCTGCGAACTTTAAGAATAAGCAATTGTCATTGGGAGATGTTATTTCTCTTATAATTTCCTTCTAGAAACTGCATCCAAATCCACACAGGCAGAGAAAGGCATGTTTTTTCTTGGCTTTTTGTCCATACATGTTATTACATTTTGGATATTTGGACCAGAGCTTGCCAAACATACATAATTTTCAAATCCGGAGTTTTATTTCAAGCGTAACTCCATTACATTTAAAATTTGTTTTAGCCAGTCTGAAATTGAAACTCCCATAAGCTGCATTTTTCATGACAACCTTTGTTATTTGGATTCTGAGAGGAGCAGTTAAAAGACTGATTTCCTCGGGAAGAAGTTGCCATATCGCATTGCTGCCAATTGCCGAACAGACTGCACCTGCCTCTGATACCCACAGAGTTTTGGCCATCGTCGAAGTAAACAGGCAACGGGGCTGATTTGATGGAGCAGTTCCCATGCCTGTAAAATCTTACCAGATTTCAGCTCATCTCAGCAACCTTCCTCCTCCCCGGCAATCAAATCCCCATGTTTTAGCTTTCTGCAGTAAGTCCAGTGCAAATACTCACAAATACCTAATTACTGGAATTGCATAGCTCTGGTGCCCGTTGCAGCTCACTTCTGTCATTATTCAGCAGGAAGATCCGTGCTTTTTTAGGAGTTTTGGTAATAATTACTTAGCCCTGAGGAGAGGCAGCTGCGCGCTCAGTCCCTGCGTCAGTCCACCTCCTCGCTGGTGTTGGCACACAATGTGTCAGGATCGTGGTGCAAAGTGAAGTTGCCTCATTAACATCCCTTGACTGAAAAAGGATAAAACTTCAAATGAATCCATCTGTTTTCAGTACTGCTTTGTTTATACTTTCTAATGCTGGGTTTTGGCAGGCCCAGGCACTATTTATTCATCGCTGTTGTCAGTTATCCATTCATCCAGCCACAGAATTTTGAATAGGAGTGTTCACTTACTCAGGCAAATTTTTCTCTATATGTTTGTTTGTCTTTTTGGATACAAGTGCCAAATATTTATTTGAAAGTGAAATCCTGAAGAGCAGTCATGTGAAAGAGAAGAGATTGGGAGGAAAGTGAATAAGGTATGTTTGATGGCACTCAAACTGTAGTTTCTGTCAACAGATCCGACTTTTCTTCTGTATAATGAGCTTTCTTCACTGTACTGAGAACCTCTCCCTAATGCTGGGAAAAAAGTAAGACATCTTGGCACCTGTTTGCAATTTGCATATTTGGCAGTGTTTTTTTTTCCTTAGACATATCATAGAATCATGGAATGGTTCGAGTAGAAAGGGACCTTAAAGTTCATCTAGTTCCAGCCCCCCTGCCATGGGCAGGAACACCTTCCACTAGACCAGGTTGCTCAGAGTCCCATCCAACCTGGCCTTGAGCACTTTCCAGGATAGAAATATGCAAACCTCTCCTATGATCTGCAGAAAGCAATCCCTTTGAGAGCAAAAAAAAGGAAGGAGAGAATTACAAGGTGAATGGACACTCTAAAAATAGTGGGGAGCACTTGCTGAGAAAAGGATTTCCAGAGGCCCAAAATTTCATTAGAGCTGTAGTCCAGGGCTCTTTAATTTCTTCACAGTTAACCCCCTTAAAACTGTATCTCTGCTTGCTGCAGTAAGCCCACTGTTCCTATGTGTAATGTAGTTAGGCAAGATACACTCAGAGGGGAATATAATTAGTAATAAGGTATCTCATGCTCAGCAGAAGACATATTGTATGTATGATAGCTTATATTATTGCAGACTGGGAGATTTTAGTTGGCTAGAAAGAACACTCATTTTTAAATAAGCTTTAATTTGTGTAACCTCTGCTCAAATCAGAGATTATTCCAATGCATTTGTGAAACTACTTAGCACTGATGTAGCTGCACAGATACAGAAATGGAGTCTTTTCTTATGCCTTACTAAATAGTTGTAGCTGGATCATCTAGTATCTGATCAAGACAATGAATGCACTCGTGTTTGAAAAATCACAAGAAGTGGAAGTAACTCATTGCAGAACTGAGGTCCTGTGAATAGAAATTAACCTGAAAGGAACAGGGTAAGGGTTAGAATGAGTTAATTTAAATAAACAAAATAGCATAGTGGTAATCTTTCACTTGCAGAAGGATGAAGATGGACATTATACGGCACAACCTTTTTTCATATTATTCAAATGAGAACTTGCAGAATCAATTATTTTTTTTTAAGAATTCTAAGTAAAAAAGTACATCTACACAAGAAACTCCAGCTATTTAACATATTGTAATTTAATTCTGGGGAAGTATTTTCACTGTCATCACAGCACTTCAGAGATCACAAACATGTTCCTAATGCTGTTGAAGTCCTCATCCTCATGAAGCTACTCCAGCATCTCAGAAGCCACAGTATTTGGACAAGAAGAAATTTACACTATATTTATGCTAACTTTGGCTTCTTTTTTGACTTTAAAATGTTTGGACCAGTAAGTCTTCCTCATTGTGTGGAAGAATCCCCTTGCAGCCTTCCCATAAGATAAATAGACAAAGCCAGTGGGAAGAAGACTAAAGAATTGATTGTGATCCTATTTCCTCAAACATTTGAAGATTAGTCCTTCTGATAGATGACAAATGCTTCCCTCTTTGCTGGAGAGACTGCAGTTCTCTCGTTCATCGTTCAAAGCCTATGATAATTTCTACTTTTATCTTTTTAGAAAATAGTTTGGAAAACAAAAAGAAAAAAAAGAAATCACTTCCTCTAAGCTCCCTTAATCCTTTTCTCAAGGTAAAATTTTTTATTTATTCAACTAGGAGTTCTAGAGGGCCATTCACTTCCATATTATAAGGCATTGCACCTATTTTCAAATTTTCAGTATTTTCCAAGTAGCATCTCTCTGTAGCTTTAACATTCTAGCTGATCAGAACAATAAAGCAATATTAAAGACTGAAAGATGAAGTCAGAAAAAAAGGTAAAAAGTCAAAAAAACCCTAAACCAAAGAAAATATAATGCTGCTCCTCAGATTTCGTCTAAGCCAGTGGAGAGGTCTCATATTTACAGGTCACTGTAAACCTTAGGAATTATTAATACATACAGAATAGTCTCTCTGGCCTGAGACATCAGTCAAAATTCACAGCTTTGAATGATTCTTTATATAAAAGGGAGAATTTGAGGGTTACAATACTCTTGTCAAAATGCACCCAACTTTTCCCCTGGCTTTCCACTTTCAACACAGAGTTAGCTGGTGATAACTGGGCTCTTTGTTTACAGGAGGGCAGCCCATAAAGCTCCAGACTAATGCTTTTGGCAGTCCAGTGCTTTTTTTTTTCCACTAAGGGCACTTGATCATCCCTCCAGTTGAGCTATTAAATGTACTTTTCCCATGAATTGGCTTTAATGCAAACTTCAGTTCTCATTGCGTTTGGTTTTCCTGTCACCAACAATTTCTCCCTACAGTGTAGCTTTGTTGCATGTAGGCAGTCTGGCAGAAGTACAGGTACTGTTCTTTTAACAGGCATTTAAGTCATCTGTATTAGTTAAGTGGTACATAGTAAAATAGTGTATGAAATGGATGGGTTTAGAGTTCAGCAGTGTTCTACTAATGAGCACATTCATGAAGTTTAATCTTCTACTGTTCAGCTAGTAAAAAGAGGCATTTAAAATTGAGTCAACAAAGGACTACAATGAACAAGTAGACTTAAAAATTACCTGGTTTTCCATTCACTATCCCTTTAAAGTACCAAATTTCACGTTGAAAAAAGGTAGCCCTTTGTGTTCACTGGATCCATGCAATTGTTCTGGAGAATTTCAAACATTTACAGTCTCAGTCATTAATAGATAGCATAGCTGGAATATAATATAAGATTTAAAGCTAATAAATGTTCACATTTTTGGGGCAGATGGATGTAGCTTGAGCACAGTACCTGGAAATCAGGAATCTGATTTAGCTTGTCTCTGTAGTCTCCATATTTCATACATGGTGTACCCCGCTTTCCTCCCTTCCAGGCAAAGATATTTTCACTCAGTGCACAGGAGATTGTGAAAAGGTGTCATCTCATATTTCAGTGTCTTTGGGGGTATTTGTAGATAGGTACTTTCTGTTCTTGAGCCTTCTTATTCGTGTCTCTGTCGATGGAGAACCTGAAATCAGTCTTCTTACCTTGAAGGGAAATTGATATTAAAGATTATAATTTTTGTTATTCAACAGAACATCGACACTCCCCACAGCAAACCCTTTCATAGCTTAGAAACAGGGGAGTTCTGATGTTTGAAGATCTGCCTGTTTTAGTTAAATCCCAACTAGACACTTTGTGGGTCAGACACAGCTTTTTTTTGAGAGAGAGAACACCCACACTTCTCTTTCAGTCTCTTAGAAACTTTAAGGGAAACCTAATTTCTGACTGCAACACTTCTCAGATGTAAATTACATTTCAGATCTTACTGACTCCCACCTCTGTGCCCTGAGAATTCTCCTCATAGCCACTGCCATTTTGACTCATTTTATTAAGTCTTTCAAATTTAAAACCAGGAAAAAAATGTTTTCTGTGCCTTGGATGCTGACACTTGTTTCTGACACAGATAGAGGGAAATTTCCCGTTTAAAATTACATCTGTAATTAACCTTACAAAGGAGCAGTGGCCCTTCTTTCTTACCAATAAAAGCATCATTTTGACTGTACACAAACAAAACTGGAAGGCCACTGTTTCAGACAGACAGGCCAAGCGGGTCCTGCTTGCAAATATATCAATTTATTTTGAAGGAAGGGAGTAGTGCACTGCAGTTATATTAAGGTTCTGCATGCTAATATGCCCCCATCTTCACTTCCCCACATATTTTTTGCACTGTCAGATCATATTTCAGCATATATCCAAAAAAAAAAATCACAGCTATGTCTGCGTAAGGTAATTTTTAGGTGGAATGGGATAAAAAGGTTCAAAAGTTCTGTCAGAAAAGCAGTCTTTATATCATGCTGGGTTTCTAGCTCGGCTTCAAATCTCAGGAGATCCTGCTGGGACAGAAAGATTCAGAGTATCTCCAAATAAGGGCTCTAGCAACTAAACAGGACCCAGGCATACTTTGGACACGAATTGCAGGATGGATGTTTCATACTGCCTGCTGTAACCTTCAAGGTAGCAGGTCAAACATTTTATATCAAGTAACTATTACTAACCTTCAAGTCCTTTCACTTAACCACTCTATTTCTCCCTGAGCTCTCTATTTACCCTTCTCATCAACATTAAAAGGAACTCAAGATGTGTCCTTCTCTTAGCAGCCACTCTTTCCAGCACAGGCAATACCTGTTTTCAAGGTACCTGTCCTTTGAAACCTGTGCTGCACAAAGTAGCTCCCCAAGTGCAGTGTAAGAAGCTAAGTAGCCTAACTCAAAGCTCCAGTCTGTCCTCTGGAGCTGGGCTCCTTTGTAGATCTAGCCAGGAGTGATTCACCTGGACCGTGTACAGGCAGCGTCTGAGAGGGCAAAGCCCAACAACTCAAACACCCTACTTTATGGAATGTAAATAAACAGTCTGCATGTGATATGCTTACAGATCCATTGCTTCTGGAGAAGGGCTCCTAGAAATGCTGTCCTCAAAGTGCCACTGGAACAATAAAAAAAAAAAATCGTTTATTCATTAATGCATTCTGAAAAAAAATACATTAAAAAAATTCTCCATGGTGCTGTGTCTTTTGCACCCTTTGCCAACACTGAAATGATCTTGTCCTTAAAGGCACACAAACTTCACAGGTTTTGCACATTTATTCTAAATACAAATTTAGCTGCTCTGGGGTAGAATTTTAATCTGTGTAAGCAGCTCCAGCATCACTGATCTACTCTGTTTTCCTCAACTAATTTGACCTCTGGACTAAGTACCGGTGACATTTTCATTTTTCACATGAGCTCAGCCAGTTGTAGCTGTTCTCCAGATTATTTTCTTGATGGGTGTGTGTTCTGACCCTGTTTGATGTGTTACTAGAGCTTTATCTTGTGAGATAAATCTTCTTCAGTTACCTCATGTGGGAAGCCTGACATTTGAACTAATTGTGTGTGCAAAGTAAGCATGATACAATACACGTAATCCAAACGTTCTTAACATGCAGTAAGCTGCCCTACTTTTGCAGGAATTGTCCTACTTTTCAGTAAGGCATTCCTCTATCATAAATTGGCAAAATATCCTACTCTTTTCCATTACATCTCACTTTTCTTTCCTTGAGGGAAAGCAAGGAAGATAAAGCATACGGGGAGTGTGCAAAATATTTTTCCAGATGGTTGTGTAGTGTTCCTTCTGTATTTCTCTTTTTTTTTGTTCTATCAGCATTCATCTCAGCACTAGAAAATACAGCATTAAGAGCATGCTTTGCTTCAGTTATGCCTTGTCTTTAAATAAACTGATCTTTATAGAGAATTATTAAGCCAAATTAAGCTCAGGACAAGCACTAAGCTTGACTTGTTACTGCAGAAAGACAGCTTAAAGGATTTTCCTGTGGTCATATTGATCAGTCATAGAAACAAGAAACACAGATAAAAATTATTATCCTGGTACCTTTTTTTATAGCCTCTATTTAGTGATTTTTTGGTGTAAGAGCTAATGACACTGTGCAATGTTTATTATGATGTCCTTTGGGGTTTTGTACAAAAATTTTAAGGGGAGATTTGTTACTAATACAGTAAAAAGAAATTAACCTGGTCATACATATGAAAAAATATTAGCTAATCACAGTTAACTAGAAACAGAGCTGATCCATCAGGAATGTTTTTCTATTCCAAAGTATGCACATATCAAGAACTAATTGTATAAATGACTCAAATTACTAGTAGCTGTGATGCAAACAAGGTGTTGACACAGGGTGTTGACCATATGACAAGGGCTGAACACTTCTGTAACTTCTCCCCATACTCCACCTCTATTCCTTTAATTCTGGATTCCTAAAGTTTAGCTTTGGTTCCAAAAACAACCTTCTTTTTAGATACACCCTAAAAGTAGATTTTAAAATCCATCGAGCCTGTTTTTTTCTTTCAAAATGCCCAGATAAAATGGCCCCAAATGACCCTTTAGCTGTCCTCCTTCACACTCCCTCATGCCAAGACATGGTCCTCACTTGGGGTTCCTCTTCTCCCCAAGAGACATATGGGTATCCCTCTTGCTGTTCAGCTTACATTGTATCTGAACTACTGTATTTGATGGCACCTTCTATGCAGACAGAAGACAAGGCCTTTGTGCTGAATCTGCTAGAACGTGTATTAAAATTGACACAAAATTGTTGTCCATGTTTACAGGGAGCGTTCTTCCTGAAATTGGATCAGTTTTAAATGTGACTCGCTGAATTTAAAGGATTTGAATGAAGGTAAGAGCCAATTTGTTCTTTCTTAGTTGCAGCAAAAGAAAAAAAAATCCTTGTCTCTTTTCTCATCTGCATCTGGATCATCAATTTTCATCATTCCTCTTTCAGTCTGAATTATGAGAGAGTTCTCTTGGCTGACTGTTATGGAGAAAAGGAGAACATATACATGAAGACACACACACACACACAGATGCAGGAAACTAAAGACAGGTATGTGAGTGTAGAATTGTGGGTGCTGAAGCAAAGACCTTGATCATCACTTGCTGAAGCAATGGCCTCTCCTCCCAGAATTTGAACTAGTGTCTCTTTACATGACAAACCTTGCTACAAACAGGGGAAGAAAGTACTCTAGTAAATTATAACATGATTTGGAGAAACAAAATAACAATGTTTGCCCAGTTCTGACAGTGACCTCTGCCGAAACCACACTGCTGAAACTATGATTGTCTTCAAATGTATACAACAGATTTATGAAAACAAATGAAGATATTGAAATGTTAAATAAACAAAGCAACAAAACCCAATAAAAGCTTGGAAAATTCCAGCCGGGAGGATGTCCCCTTTATAATTTCTTTGCATATAAATTTACCAAGTGCCAACCTTAATTTTTTTCCCCCAGCTTTACTAAGTTAGTTCCAAGGCCTGAGAAAGGCGCTTACTTAATATGCGTTGGTTTTAAAGATCATTTGTTGTTCATTTCTTTCACACTTGTCATTACATTGTATCATACTCCCAATTCCCTTGGGTAGCCAACTTTCTGACGTGATTTCTAAGCACCCTGACTGAAGTACCTGCTTCTTTGAGACTTCTGTTAGGATACTTCATTAAAAGTATATCAACAAGCTACAAATTCTGATTGATGAGCTACATTCTATGTCTCTGATAACTCCTAAATTTTGCACACTTGCTGTAAGAACGGAGTAGCCTGTTGCCTTTTGGTTTGCTCTCCAGGGCCATGTTAAAATTACATGCAGGAACATTCCTCCTAGCAGAATCTTTCCCTCAGCTGGCTTAACTGACTTGCACCCACACCAGCAGCTGATGCAAATCTTTCAGTGCAACAGTTTGTTGAAAGGTTCATACCAACTCATTGAAATCCCAGTTTCTCAGCTGGACTTTGTGTAGAAATTCAGCCCAAAGTTCAGAAAGCTGTACTCATAGATGACAATCAAATATTCGCTTATAAGTAATCAACCTATTTGTCTAAAAAACACTAGGACAGAAAGATACACAATTACAGGTAATTAGCCTTTAGCACTCACTATATTATTGGTGAATCCTATTAAGGACATAAAGTGTGTGATCATCCACAAATTAAAATATTAGTGCCTTCCACTGCACACATTTACAGTAAAGGACTACTGCAGTCAGCAACGAGGGAACTCAAGGTCAGAATTTTCATTCACGTCTACAGACAAAATGTTCATCAACCTGAATCCCTCTAATGCAACCCAAGCCACCTCCAGCATGAGTTCAGCCTCCTGTTTCACAGACTCACCTCAATCAGAAGTAATTGTGTCTGCAAAATGAACGATGAGAGTCACCTGCAGCAAACACCAGCGGGGATCAGATCTGTGACAGGTAGCTGTTGTAAACTGCTCTTCACCCTAAAAGTATTCTTCTCAGTAAAAAAACCCCCCATATTTAAGGGTGCTTGAATAAACAGACACCTCCCAGCTCTTCCAATGACCAGTCAGAGGAGAAGCTCCACAAACCACTTCACAGCAATACTCACATCCCGCAGGAACAACGTGGTTCCCCCATATTAACTGGGAATCCCAGTGGTTGTTGCTGTGAAGTCTGGAGATGGTACAGTGGGTGCTCCAGGGTTGCTGGGTGTATTAATGGATCCTATTGTATCCTGGCACATGGGGATCCATCAGCCTCTGCTACTCCATACTCAGGTTCCCTGGAATTCTCTCCAGACCTGTCCTGTTAGGGGACACCTCAGAGCCTTAGCCAGAAACCCTGAAATGGTTACACACCTCATCTCCTGTGCTGTCTGTATACTTAGCAGAGCCTCCACAGTATTAGCACCAGGAAAGCATCTGCAGCAACACTGTCTCCCTGAAACAGTACAACTAACTGCTGTAACACCCCCTTGCACATAACCATACATTTATCTTGACAGCCACTATCAAAAAATTGAAAATCACTGTAAAAGAAGAGCCATTGTGATTCACAAAAGTGACACTTCAGGCTTGCCAAGTGCTTTCAATCCCACCAGGCTTTTTTTTTTTTTTTTTCCCACCCCTGTTTTGTCAGTAATCTGAGAAATGAGGTGAGTCATTCAGGCAGCCTGCAAAAATTGACCAGCACCTTGCAATGTTGGCACCACGTTTAAAAGAATTTATCTAGGAATGGATAACTGAAAGGAGCCAGGATAAACGTAGGTGGAAGTAGCTGCTTTTACAGACAGACTCCCTTTCTAGTCTCATAGAAGACGTGCACATCCAGGCTGCCAGACAGAAATTCAGCTGCGGGCTCTGCCCCTTTCCCACAGATATAGGGGTGCCCCAAAATTTCCTCATGTAAAGCCCAGAATTGAGTAGTATAGACAATAACCACAAAACAAGTAGTTTTGTAGAAGCTGCTGTTTTTCCTTACACCTCCTGAATTTGGCTTCTTCCTCAGCTGTTAAGCTCCTGCATCTCCACCAGAAGCATTTTGACAGCTGAACAGGAATGCTGTAGCTGATCAGTGACATCCCACTTACACCAAACCTTGTCTCTGCTTCTTTTTGGATTTGGCTAAGCTCCAGTTCAAGCTCTCACATGGTCCTTTACAGACCTGTGGCATACGTGGTAACATTAGGATTGTTCCCATTCTTTTCCCCCCCTAGTTTCATCTTTGCTGCTGGTTTCCTGTAATCCTGACATCTTCAGTTGCTTCTTCTTCTTTGCCTCCTAACAATGGCTCCTGCATGGTACTTGTGCAGATAAGCTAAAGGTATGTACTGTGCATATTATAAATTACATATGTAATGTTACATGGCATATTACAGATTCAAAGGACCTCCTGAGGATGTCCAAGATAAATTTCTACTGCAGAATTTATCAGAAAGTACTGTTATAGATATACATATCTCTTGCTATTCAAACACTTTTAAACCAAAAGAAATACTTCAGGAGTCCATTATCAAAAAGCAAAGGAGTGCACTGTGCTGAACCTCTCCAGGCACAAAAGGCTCTTGGAGAATAGGTGCTTCCAGAGAGTGGGCTACAGTTTTAACTGAAATTTGGGAAAAGGCAGGGAAAGGGAAGAAATATATCTGCATATTTTCTGACTTTCTCTAACCACCTGTCACTAGCCTAGTCAACACAGTGTATACTCAGACTTGGTAATCTTTTTTTCTTCTCCTTCATCAGGAAACCAGCTCTTAAAACCTATCACTATTTTCCTGAGGAGACTTCAGGTTTCTGAACCACTCTGAAAACCTCAAGCGAAAAAAAAAAGCACCTTATAAAGGGCTCAGTGAATCTTGCAGCCTTCTATCATTCACTTAGCAGGGTTATGTCTTTTGTGGTCATGAAGTGAAGAAAGCTTGTGGCAAACTTCATTTTTCCAGCAGGCCCAGAGCCAGATGCCACAGCCCACAAAGTGGTCAGGTTTGGCAGGGGAGATGCTCTGTTGCAGCACATCTCTTGGACAGCCCCTATCTAGAAATGCTCCGAGGGAGGCCTGGCAGCAGCTCCAAACTACTCCCCCTGTGAGATCTTGAGAATAATTACAAAGGTAGTTCTGCTTAGGATTTCCTTATTAATGCAATGGGGAGCAGTTTGCATCCTTTGTTCAAGCTCTCTCTGGACCCAAACTGGCACAGGTGCACGAGTCCTCTATTGTACCTTTCATTCCCCTGTCAAATGGTAAAATTAAGTGTTGACCTTCATGTCACACATTTGTCAGCTGTGTCTTCAAGGAGAGAAACTGCTCTTTTTAGTACATTTCTGTTTAGGAGACAACACTGTTCTCTTACTTCAGTGAAACTTCTGTGTGGATGAAAGACAGGTCTGTAACTTCATTTAACAGGTCTGTAACTTCTGACTACCCTTCAAGACCTGGTCCCTGGGAATACTGCAAAAGCACGAGGGTTCCAATCCAACCAAGGATTCCATTCTGCCACAGCTACTCCTGTTTTACTCCTACCTCTCTACTTTTCTCAGGCCCTAAGTTTCTATCTGATGTGGACCGGGCTTGTAAACCACGTGCAGTCACAGTAGGCTACATGGGCAAGATTTATTTTTATATATCTCTACAGATCCAGCTAAGTAGTGATGCAAACAATAAAACCCCTGCAATTAAAAGATTGAGATCCTCAAATGTTCTCAGTCATGCAGTGTTTGACAATGGCAGTGATTGTAGCACAGTCTTTATACTATAACAACTGTAGGATGTCTCCACAGATACCACACTTCCAGTAGCAATCACTTTAGGCTCGTAGCTGTTTTTCCCGCATAAGACTTAATAAAAGCTGCGCTCTTTTCTTGAAAGTATTTTCTCTCACTGACAAAAATGACATAAAATATAATAAAAATAAACCAAGAATATATCAATGCAACATTCTGTAACTGTGTAAACTATACTTCTTTTGGAAGTGTGACTAGAGCACGGAGAGAAAAGAGATCATGATTCAGTTTGGCATATAAAGAGTACACGTTTCTAACTTTGAAAAGAGTTGCGTAAGTTAAATGAGTCTCAAGACAACAACGGAGTAAAAATGCACCCAAAATAGCCACTAATCCATCATTTTAAACATGCATTTAAGTAGACAAGGTAGATAATGTGATACTTCTTATTGGAACAAGAATATTTTAGAAAGTTCAAGCTTGAGGGCCCAGAAGTTCCTCTTCTGGATGTATTATTATATAAAGATTAGATTAAATATTCTTGTTTTAATAAAAGATATCATGTTATCTGTAGTGTCTCAGATTGAAATTTCTTGTTCTTGGACAAAGATACAGATATTGAAATTTTCCATTATTTTTTAATAAACCTCACAGTATTTAAAACAACTCTTTGAAGAAAAAAGTGGTGAACTATACCTAAAAGGAAATTTTACACAGAGAACTCAAGGCTGATTCTGAGTAAGTCAGTTCCCTGGCTAGCAAAACCCTCCACTAAAATCTCAGAGAAATTAAGGTCTGATTTTTCTTTGCAGTCAGAACTGCAGAGTACAACCCAACCCATTTTCTAAAACCCTCTTTTTTCTGTTCAGACTTACACTCTGTCTTGATTAACCAATAAATCTAGAAAAAGGCAGGATAGGTGCATGGAAGAAGTGCAAGAAAAGTTTTGCCTTGTTAGGAGCGTGTCTTTTGCCAAAGATTTTGGGTTTGTTACACAGAGCCCTGGAATTTGGAGACTGCTGAGCTACTAATTAGACTACTTGGTAGACTACTATCTCCTATTACTGTCTTCTTAACGAGCAGCTCTAGGCCTGACAATGTAGGAGCTTCACTATGGATTTCATTTTCTTCCCAGGCCCAGGAGTTTGGGCTCAAAGGTGTTTTTTAATTCCCGTACATGCTGATGACTTAGCTGACTGACTGATGGGGTTAGCTCACATTTTCTATCCTACAAGATAGAAAATGGCCTTAAAAGCTCAGTCCAACTAATTACAAACCTGCTAATGTCACCAGTGGATTAAGTAGACCATAAGAACTTGGCAAGCACCTTGAATTCAATAATAATCAGGTTGGAAAATCCATGAACTAAATCATCAGTAAGAATTACTGATTGAATTTCATGGCTTTTGCTTGAAAATGGCATTGAGAGAAGAAGCTTTAGAGCTTTGTGCATGTTGGGTTGACTTGAACTACGTAGTTCTATCTCCTTGCATAAACAACTAACAGCTGTATAGGGTTACATTAAATATTTCAATAAAATTACACTTGGAAGCTGCAACCAATTCTTCAAGAAGACAAAAAACTTCAGCTCCAGCTCTATTAAGGTGCCTGCTCTTGCAAAGAGTTGCCTAAAGTCCATCCACGTGGCAACAAGGGATTTTTCTTTCCAAGTGTGCTCTTATGAGAAACGAACAGTGTGGTGTCGAAAAGTTTGACAGCACAAACCCATCAGGACTCTTTCCTCACCACTCAAACCACAGAGTAATTTAGCTATGTAAAAAGGCCAGGCACATTATGATAATGGTGTCCTAAAAGGAACATCGCCAAACCACACTTGATTTTGATTCAGTTAAGCTAATCAAGAACTTTCCTGGTATCCTTTATGCCATGTCATAAAAGACAGGAAAACCTGAACAGAGGAACAAGAAAGAAAAGTTCTTACACAAAGCTGTAGTCCAGAGATTCTCAGAAAAACAGATGACAGAAATGAAGAAAGTAATTTCTTCAAATCATAGATTTCAGCTAAAGTAACGGAGAAAGGGAACAAAAGGGGAACTTTTATGTATACACATATTCATGCAATGTTTGCCATTTGTTGGTAGATGGGGCACATTTAGTGGCCCTGGATGGATCTTGGTGAAGTATTAACAGTGAGTCCAAGGTCAGTAATTACTGTAATCATTGCAAAGAAGAGGAGGAGGATGGTGTTTCCCCAAGCTATGAATAGCAGTAATTCTTTAATGTCACGACAAATAAGGTGTTTTTACAGAATCTTTGTACTCTCAAAATCAGAACAATGGAAGCAACCAAGACAATAGGGAATGGAAGACAACCAAGACAATGGAAACTTCTGGCTGTAACCTTTATGGATTTCAAAATATTCTGACAACAATTATGTTCTGTAAGGAGTGGGAAAATTTTATCATTGCCTAGTTTTAGCTCTGGGGGAGTGGATTAGAGCCTTAACCTTTGGGCTGGGAGAACATCAAGCCTCCTTCCTGGAACTGGGAGTCCATCTCTCAGCAAAGTCAACTCAAATTCTCATTCTTAAAGAGCAAATGGGAGAGGTAACTTGCCTGCAGGCACACTGAAACTAGTTACCATTACTGTGCAAGGATCATTGCAACTGTGGCTGAAGAAGGTTGGGAATCGAGTTTGCTTGTTTTTTCTATGCTTTATTTCCTTTTTTATGTTCTTTTGACATGTAGCACTGTAGGGTAAAAAAAGAACAAATTCCACCCTGGGCCATTCCCTTGGTTGGACCTGTTGGCATCTGCTGGACTGCACTGGAGGGTGATCCTGTCAGTGGTCATTTGTGTGAACCAGCACACTGGATACACCACCATTAAAGCCTAACAGCTTATTTGCTAACAAAAGGAGTTTGCCTGCTGTGCTTTCTCAGGAAAGAAGTGCTTCTGGGAGGAACAGACCTCTGCCATGCTCCTAAACCAATGGAGCTCTGCTGCTCTGTGTCCCCAGCCTGGCTACTAGACCTGTAACCCCCTTCTTTTTTAGTTGCAATCTCTTCAGCTCTCTGGACAGTCTCTGCTGATCAAATTTTCCATCTCAACCCCGTTTTTAGCAGTCAGTAGGAAAGCAGCAAGCATCCAGGAACTGGAGGAACAGCAGTACTGCCAGTGCCTTTTATTCATATAACTGAGAGCATAAATCAGCTTCAGGTTGGACACTGAATCACGATGTGGCCACCATCTTTTGTAGAGCTAGATATATAGCAAAATACTGACTTGCTTCAGGGGATTAAAAATGAGAACAAGCAGACTCAGTTTTTCCTTCCTCTTGGAGTCCAATGAAATGATCAAATATGATGAGTCATTCAGTAAGAACTTCATGCTGAAGTTCTTTTAGCTTCAGTGAAGTTTCCACTAATGTGGAAAAGTCTTCAATCCTTTGGACCATTGTTTTACTGGAGTTAAAGCCACTTAAAAAATGGCTGAAAGAACATATGAAATTTATGGACAGGATGTAGCCCCGACTTGCTTTGTTTATTTTCTTTTTCCAGTAAGTCCACTGTCCTGCTTTTATCATCCTACATCTTCACCATAAAAAAATTTGTTTTAAACTTACTTCTGATATATTCTTTGCTTCCAGCAATTTCACTGACAGTGTATTCATGTGTTTACTGTCCTTATGGGAAGTACTTCTTTCTCTCATGTCCCAGCTTTTTAGCTTCTCAGTCTTTATCACTTTCACATTCATCATTAGTTTTGAAAAAAATACACCAACATACACACACAGACACACAAAAGGGAATTGCCTCTCCCTCCCTTTCATTGATCCTTTGGGCTTCAGCTGGACTTCCTCAGCTGTCATTGTCACTGAGGTTAAGTGCACGAATAAAAAGGCACAAGAATTACAATTGCACAGAACATTGAAAAAACCAACAACCAAAAAAAAAAAAAAAAATTAAACGTCTTTTAGATTTGATAATCCTTTCTTGGACACTGATTTCAGACAGTGTTAATTTTATTGTACAGCTCTATGCTTCCCTATAATGATCAAGCTGTACTGAGTTTGGACTTTTACTGCCAAGAGTGTATTGCTTTGCAATCCAATATTTCAGTAGTTTGTACTGACCTTGCACGTCACGATCAGTAGGAACACCAGTTCATTTCAGATTTACATATAGCTCAAGTCACAAACTCTTATCAGATATATAATACCTACTGACACAGAGCCTTTTATTACCAGTTGTCCAAGTGAAACAGCTTTCAAAGGTTGCTTTGCTGATCCGCAAAGTCATGATCACAGTAAAGCAGAGTAATGTAAAGCAGAAAACTGAATTACCCTGTCAGATAAAAGCATATCTCTGCAAGCAAGCTTCTTAGAATGCAGATCTACTCATTTCAAGCTACAGTTTCTTTGAGAAGACAAATAATCAGGAAATATGTGATGCCTACTATTATTACATTATGTAGATTAAGTATAATTTAATCATTAATTGCACCTGCAATATTGCAGATTTAATAGTCTTCAACAAAGAAATACCATGAAATGTGACACTGAATGCTCAGTTATGATCAAGGGACTGCAGCAAAAGGAACTACTTTGTGGAGAAAAAAGAGTGCAGGATTTGCATGGCAAATTCGGGTATAAATAAAGGATGCCTCATTCACCCTCTCCAGGCTGGAGCACAAGCAATATCTCCATAAAACTCCATATTGCTGTGATCCTACATTCTACAGAGAGTCTACTGAATTAATTAATTTGTGATATCCCTAGATCTGAAAGTTCCCTCCAGGATTTCCACATGCCATCATCTAGGAGTGCCCAAGATGCTGACCCATCATCCTTTATTCAGCCTCGTGACTTCCATCTCCTTTATTTGCATTTCTGATGATAACATGAATCTTTAGGTGGACTTTCACCTTTTGACTTCTCTTGAGCAAGAGTACAGGATCCAATTCTTCCCTCAGGTACATCCAGACAATCCTGGTGATATCAGAAAGGCTTACTCTAGAGTTTATGGAAACTGACTGCTAAATTCGACCTTTAATCGGTATTGTAGAAAAGTTCAAACAAAAAAAAGCACAACATAAAAGAGGTTCGATACTAAGTTGCTAACAATTACCACCACAGCAGGAAAAGATGGCTTTATCTCAAAAGGCAAATGAAACCACCTGACATTAGACAAAGAACAGTTCACAAGTCCTCATCACCATGACACTGAAAAGCATATCAGAGCATTCACCTGGCATTCTCTATAGGAAGAACTGGCAGTGGTAAGCGGTAGCAGATCTGCATTACAATCAATAGCTTGGCCTGGCCTGACCAGCTTTTGCTAAGTATGTTTCCAAAGTGCAGTGGAAGTTAATATTCAGTGAAAGTTCAATAGCCACCGTCGATTCAGCATATTAGTCCACAGCAGGAGATTTTCCTGCTATTTTGCAAATATGCACACTGACAAAACACGAGAAAGCGAATGTCAGCCATGTGCTGCTGCATGTTTCCATCTAGGCTATCACTGAACAGCAGATGCAGTGGAGGCTGAACTTATGCTGCTCCCTTCATGTAATTCACCATTAGCAACAATTAGGGATCCCATATAAGCATTCTAGTGAGAGGACTGAAGCCTCTCTGCCCAGGCACTGACATGGTGAGTGAGCCTGGTCATGGTGCCATTACTGTGATGTCCACGGCTGCAGGTGTACGGGACAGCAGCTCACAAGCTGACACAGTGCATCCAACGGGCCAAGCAAGTGTTGCTCCAGGAGGTATCCTCTGTTTTTGACCACAAAATGGATGCTCTGAGTTTCCAAAGCTGGAAACGACGAGAGCTGCAGGTTACGCTACTTCAGCTGAACGAGGTCAGCTCCAGCTAGAATTACAACTTCGTTCATTCATTTTGTGTGAACTTATGATAGCAATAAAAAGCTCAAAAAAATATAAAACATATTCACTAGCATTTTAATGGCATGTCAGATGTGCAAATAACTGTGTTCAGCAGACAAGAGGCTAGTGCAGCTCCTGTGGACTCAGCTAGAGGGAGGTTCCTTCCTTGATATGTACCTTCAGGAGCTCTTACTGCAGCTCTATCAAATTTACTCCATAAAGGAAGTAAAGGTATTAATCTAGGGAGTACTACCACTCCTTGCTACAATAAAATATACAGTTTTCTCCACCCTGTAAAAGAATTTGGCCAAACTTGGGGAAAAAAAAGTGAGAATTCCTGGCCTTTAGCACTCTTTCCAACTGAACTCAATTTTTCAAAGCAGCTCCACAGAGCTCCCCTCAATCAAGGAACAGCCATGGTACAGTGCCAAAATCTCCTTCTGTTAACACAAAAGAACCACAGTGGGATCTGTTAAAAGTTACAGGTGAGTCACAGGTTTACTCTTTGGTTATAGACTTAAACAAAGCTGTAAGGTAGGAGATGAATTTGAAATTTGGCCAGGGTTCTAGTTCAACTGAAAGGGCAGCAGATTGTTCAGTATGATTAATCCTAAATGGCAGACGATACTTAAGGTCATAATTTTCATAATCTTTTTTTGCTGTTTTTCAACACCTCCAGTTAGTGGTTGGCTGTATATTTTTTCTACCTAAAGACTAAGCAGGTCTAGACATCCTTCACTTCTGCCTTGCTTACCCAAATTCCCAGTAGTCCTGCCTTTCAGACCTCAAATACTTACTCTCTGTGTAGAAATTAATACAATTATAGGAAAAATATCAAGACTCTTAGAAGATTACTTAAAAAAACCTTAAAGACCTTAAGAACATTATAGGTCTGTCACCAAATAAAATATGACCCTTTAGTGCAGAAATACTTTTACTCCAGCTTTTTTTTTTGAAAGGATAATCTTATTTCCCTACACAGAACAGATTTTCCATTATTTTAGCTTAACTCTCAAATTACACATGGAAGAAAGATCTTATCTAATTATGTACAAACTGAAAAGTATTTTACTTTCTAATGTAGATAGCAAACTTTGAATTACCACATTTATGAGTGCTACCCACAAAGAAACAGTGATGAGTTCAGTTGACTCTTCTAGTGGTTTTCTAAAAATTCCACAGCAATATAGCTCAGAAGCAGTAATATATGCAGAGAATTTGCCCAAGCTATGAAAAATAAATCTATGCAGATCTTGACTGATTTTATCTGCTTCTAAAAAGCCTAAAACTTAGACAAGATTTAAACAAAGTAAAGAGTGTATATACAACATATGTGGAACCCAGGTATACTATATTCTAAATGAAATTCCAACTCTGGAGCTAAAAGTTTTACAACTCAAACCCCAGTTCTGGAAGGGCTAAAGTCAAGCCTTTGGATTTGGAATAGTACAAACTCCTGGTAAAGCAAATGGTCTTGCATGACAGTAGCTTGCTATCCGTTGCTATAAAATCTCATTTTTGTCAGTAATTTACAGCTAATCTCTCACAATACCACCCACAGGGTGGAATTTAAGGAAACATCTTGAAGGAAAAAGTTTCTTCCCTTCTACAAATATTCAACCAGAAAAAATGAGAAAGGACTGAATTGGAGCCTTCCAGCACCTGAAGGGAGCCTACAAGAGAGCTGGAGAGAGACTTTTTACAAGGACATGCAGTGACAGGACAAGGGGGAATGGCTTCAAACTGAAAGTGTGTAGGTTTAGTGTAGATGTAAAGAAGAAATTCTTCCCTGTGAGGGTGGTGAGGCACTGGCAAAGGCTGACCAGAGAAGCTGTGGATGCCCCATCCCTGTTAGTGTTCAAGGTCAAGATGGATGGGGCTCTGAGCAACTTGGTCTAGTGGGAGGTGGCCCTGCCCGTGGCAGGGGGTTGGAACAAAAGATCTTTAAGTTCCCTTCCCACTCACACCATTCTATGATTCTATGAATTCGGACCTAATGCTATAGACTGCATCTGCTCATGTCAATTCTGAAAACACCCAGGAATAGAATAAAATATTGTCATTGTTATTCTGCCTGATTGTATAGACAGTGATTGATGGTACAGACACTTAACAGTGAAGTCTACATTAAATAAACAGTCATAAAAGTGATTAAAATTATCTTGATTAGAACAAAACAAAAAGCATAGATGAACTCATCATACTTGCTGTTGTAATTTGTAGTTGATACACGACTATATCACAAAGCTTTGTGCTCCAGACATTTAGTTCAGAGAGGTAATGGACATGCACAGCTCTGATTTCCATGGAAGCAGTGGATATTCAGCACCACTCAGAAATAGGCCAAGAAGCTTAAAATGAAGAGAGTAATCAGTCTATTATTATGGGAGGAATTGCAAGACTGGAAATGGATTTATACAACTTTTAATCCCTGAAACCTGTCATCATCTAGAAGGAAGCAATTTTACAAAATGTTACTGTATATTGGTTGAGAATTTCATCAATCTATGATATGAATGCTGGGGCTTTATTTTTGCAACAGTATCTTCATTTCCTTATTCTGATTCATAAGCAGTGGATTTCAGTCCCTAACTAAAAAGAGAGATGTGCCCCAACTGTCTTCTAACACATGGGATTTGTCAGCAAAACTCATAGCAAAATACAGCCTGTATCAAAAAGAAAAAACCCAGAGTAGGTATGTAGTAGTAACAGATTCCCAGTACTCCAAACACTACCTTTCAGAGACTTCAGAATTGTTTATAAAACATAAAACATTACAGCATGTACTTCTTTGCTATGCAGTAAGGGACATTTTATCCTGAGTGTGATACTTTGCATCTAGATTTCCAGGTACTTTAGCACAGCTGTTATCCACATTTTATGAGTGAGAGAATTGTGACAGAAGACACCTGGCTCAATGTCTAACAGCAGATCAGTGGTAAAGCATGAAATTTGTTTCAGATCTCTTGATTTTCAGAGACACCTCACTGAATTTGACACTTTAGGAAAATTAGGTAGGTTCCTGAAAGTGAATTTAGAAAGCCCAACATCTGTTAACTCAATTAATTGAAAAATGACCATAATAAAGTTTTCCAAAGTTGCCTTGAACACTTTTCTTACAGCAGGTAAGTTTAATAAAATTTCCAGAATATCCTTATTAAGCAGAAGATGAAGGAAAAAAAGAAAGACTGTGATAACCCCCAGGAATAGAAGAAAACAGCACAAAATGCAGCAGAGACAGATCAACAGCCTACAGTGTTCAGGGCTGAAAACATATTTTTCTGATAGGTTCAGAGGATGCTGTGGATCATGACAACTTCATTGATTCTCCAAATGAATAGCTTTCCAAGACTACAGTCATATTGTACAGGAATATGCTTCATATCCTGTCTTTGCAGGAGGAACACCTGTCTTTTTGGGGGCTTAATCTAGGTTGGTTACCTCAATTTACACAGCAGTGAAATCTATTATTTAAACTAAGCTCTCAGTAGAAATCCAAGCCTGTGGGAGAATCTGAGCTTAAATTTGGCTACTTACTTAACTAAGTTAACTATACTTCATTTATCTGTAAGACAAACACGTTGCTGATATAAAGGATAGCAGAGTCATTTGGTACCACAGTATATGTCCACAAGATCAACTCAGGGCCATTTTGAGTCACATGCTAATAGTACCAAGGTAAAAAGAGGCCCTGTTACTGCTGGACTAGCCTTTATTTCAGTTTTCTAGTTTGCTTTTAATATCTGTGCCTAAGGCCTCTTTTAGTAAATTCCTAAGCTTGTTTCAGAAGAAAAACTACATCTCAGTGGCTGATTTATGGGGGAATTCTATCTGCATGCTGGGAAAAAAAGGAATGTACTAGATACCAGTGTCTGTAGATAGCAAAATCTATAGATTATATCCCTGAATTATTCACTAGGACTACTAGGACCATTTTCCCATACCTTTTATACAATCAGAACAACATTGTCTCATCTCTGTGAAAAATCAGGCTCTGTTACTCAGTTTCATGTTGGCTAATCCCTGGAAGTGTTCAAGGCCAGGCAGGATGTGGCTCTGAGCAACCTGGTTTACTGAAAGGTGTCCCTGCCCATGGCAGGGGAGTTGGAACCAGATGATCTGCTCTTTCAAACAAAGCCATTCCATGAATCTGTGATTCTATGTCAAGTTTACAGAGCCCGTCACTTAAGAGAAAGTGATCCCTTATAGGGATGGAGTAAGAAGGCAAGTACAACTAAAACTTGTTTTGCAATATATGATCCACTATAGTTTGGAGCAAACTGAAGAAAAATCAAGTTTAAAGAGCAAAAGCATAACTTTCTTTTTTTAATATACTTATGACACGCTGGAAGGGCGGCAGCAAGTCACAGAAAACTCATTTTTAATAACCACAGTGTACCTAGGAATTTCAGTTATGCTGACTGGTTTGTTCTGAGAAGATTGGTAACATACCCTATTATTAAGATTGCATAATACTTCCGATTTATGTGATCTTGTTTGAAGTCCAGGAAAGTCATAAAACACTGAAGCCACTGAGACTCACGTTCTCCACGCTCAGGGTATGCCTCAGGCTGAATTTGTTGGGACATTTGTTTGGTGGGGCAAAATCAGTGAAATATATGTTGTTACTTGACTCCTTCTTCTCCCCATCTGTTTAAATGACAAAATCAGGTGACAGTTTCTCAGTTCATTTTAGTGTTTTTTAACCATCCATAACATTTTGAAACACTGAGATTGACAATAGGAAAGAACTGGTCTTCCCATGTCAAGAAGGCAAACTGTTCCATCCCCTAGAGCTGAGCTCTAATTCAAACCATTTTAAAAGCACTTGAAAAAACAGTTTGCACATGCTCAGCAAAATTTTCTTCAATTCTACAGTGAGAACTCCCTCAAAGATGTTGACACTGAGCACATACCAACATTTTCAGCTGTTGGAGGATGGGCACCTGTGGTGTGTTGAACCTGGCTGGATGTCAGGTGCCCACCAAAGCCTCTCTATTACTCCCCTCAACTGGGCAGGGGAGAGAAAATATGGGGGAGAGAAAGGCCCATGGATCAAGCTAAGGACAGGGAGAGATAACTCACCAGTTACTGTCACAGGAAAAACAAGGAGGAATTAGTTTACTAACCTATCAAATCAGAGTAGAGTAACAAGAAATAAAAACTAAATCTTAAACCACCTTCCTCCACCCCTCCCTTCTTCTTGGGCTTAACTTCACTCCTGGTTTTATCTACCTCCTCCCTGACAGTGGCAGAGGGGTCAGGGATGGGCTGTAGTCAGTTTATCACACATTGTCTCTGTGGCTCCTCAGAGGGAGGACTCCTCACACTCTTCCTGTGTTCCAACATGGGGTCCTTCCCACAGGAATCAGTTCTCCACAAACTTCTCCAACATGAGTCCTTCCCAGGGGCTACAGTTCTTCTCCAACTGCTCCAGCGTGTGTCCCTTCCATGGGGTGCAATCCTTCAGGAACAGGCTGCTCCAGCCTGGGATCCCAACAGGGTCACAAGTCCTGCCAGAAAATTTGCTCCATTGTGGGCTTCTTTTTCCACAGGGTCACAGGTCCTGCCAGGAGTCTGCTCTAGCGCAGACTTCTCACAGGGTCACAGCCTTCTTTGGGCATTCACCTGCTCCAGTGTGGGGTCTTCCCTGGGCTGCAGGTGGATCTCTAGTCCACCACAAACCTCCCTGGGCTGCAGGGGCACAGCTGCCTCACCATGGGCTGTGCCACGGGCTGCAGGGGAACCTGTGCCAGTGCTGGAGCACCTCCTCCTTCTCCTTCCTCACTGACCTCAGTGCCAGCACAGTTGTTGCTCTCACAGATTCCCACTCCTCTCTCTGACTGAAATTTCCATTGCACAGGGATTTTTCTCCCCTAAAAAATGTTATTCCAGAGGTTCTGCCACCAGTGCTGGTGGGCTCAGCCTTGGCCAGCAGCAGGTCCATGTTGAAGCCACCTGGAATTGGCTCTGTCAGACACAGGGAAAGTTTCCAGCAGCTTCTCACAGGAACCACCCCTGTGCCCCCCCCCCACTACCAAAACCTTGGCAGGCAAACCCAATACAGCACCTGACTGACAAGTATGAAGGTTGTCCCCTGTGCTCTCCATTCCCCCACCTTCCAGCCCTGTAAGTAACCATTTCACTGAGAAAAAAAAAAAAAAAGAGATTTCAGGGCAGGAAAAGAGAGGATTGGGAGAAACAGTTAGGACAAAGGGTAGAAAAGGCACCAGGGCAGGCTGAGGAGACCATGCTTTCCTCAGAGTAGATCACTGAGGAGAAAGAATTTCTAGTGTTTCAAGAATCCCTCAGTCTAAGAGCCAGAGCAGAATATGATTTGCTTCTGAAACACTGAACAGTTTGTGCTGTGAAAATAGCATCTGCTTCATGAAATGAAATATTGCTGAGTTTTGGATGGGCAACAAATGCAGTTTTCGGGTGCTAGGGGAAAAGGTGGAGGGAAGATGTGTCAGCTTGGATTTGAATGAAGAAATTCCTGAGGCTCGAGAAAATATTCATATATTTGGAACAATGGTTCTTGGCAGGTTCCAGATTAAAACAGAGTTCTACGAGAAGAAAAGGCATGTGAAAGTTGACCAAAACCCGGATTTTAAGTCTATGTCTCTCAATGGCTGAGTGATCATTAGAGATATAAATTTTAACAGTAGTCATTAATACTCTGCTTTGGTTTTATGGATGTAAAATGTATGATTGGGCACAAATCTTAGCTGCAACTCATATGAGGACCTAGGCACTGAAATGATAAAATCCTGATTTGACATCCAGGAGTCTGAAAAAGTTCAGGCTTCACATATTAAAAACTACTCTGTATTTTCAACTCAAGTCTGCCTTTGGCTTCACTTTTTTTCTGGGCATAAAATGGGAACTCTATCAACCCCTCACCTCATAAGTTTGGTGTGAACTTAGAAAAAAGCTTACACAGAGCTGTGACATTCAGTGATGGGCGCTGCCAAAAAAAGTAAGGGGAGAAATAATTGATTCTCTCTTCAGAAAGACCTTTACTAATGGGGTACAAAAGGCCTTGTGCCAAATAATAATGTTTATTAAATTATTAAATAAAGATTATTAAATGAGCATCATCTACCTTGTGCACCGAAGAAGCCGGTGTCCTGTCAGAAAGATAGCACGGGATCATGATAAATAAATAAATAACAAATAAATAATATTACAATAATTAAATACATTAATAAGAAATGAAGGGCCTTATGTATGGGAAAACCCCCCTAAACTGAAACTGCGTAGACAGGAGTGTACATGTTGGGAATTGCTTCATGGGTTCTTCGTTTTGCAAGCTAAATAATGTTGAACTTTTTAAAACCTCATTGTTAGTATTTTAAAATCCACAATGAAGGAGTGGATAGTTTCTTAATGCACAGGATAGAGCCTTTTTCACTTGACTTAGCTCTACTTTTAATTGACTGAGCAGAGTCAAAGCTAGGTCATGCCGTAATAACGAGCACAGACTTGCATAGAATGCATATTCCCAAATGTATATAACCTACTTACATCTATTATAGATCACTCCAAAATGCCTGACTTTACACTGATCCTTTAACATAGTCAACTCCTCCCACCTCCATAAGGCACAGAGTTCTGCAGTGACACTTTTAACTTCCATAGTTTCCTTCAACAAAAGGTGTCAAAGGAATTTCTGTTTATTCAATGACCTTTCTACCTCTTTCGAGTAATTTTTTTTCAGAGTTTGAAAGCATGAGTGACTGAAGGATGTTTACACCTTTCCCTACAAGATGTTGAATTTTGTTACAACTGCTTGTGGACTGCTGTAAGGTTGCCAGGGTTTAATAAATAAGTAAATAACCCCCTCAAACAACAAGGCCCTTCTAGACTACAGAGCATTCACAGGAATTGCTTTACCTGTGTTGGAAATATATTCACCTCTGGATCTTAAGAAAGCAGCTGTTTAACATTTCATATAAACACCACAGTGAGAAACAGGGCTGGAAGGAAAGGAAATGACTGCATCTAACTGCAGACAATTGGAAAGACAGAACACAATTAACCATGATGGAATTTTACCCCAAGACTGCCACACCTAAATTAAAACAAAACCAAAAATGTGATGAGATGCTTACATTTGCAGAAGCAGACAGGACTTTAGGTTTTTCCTGTCACCCTAAACACTGCAAATCTAGCACAAAAGTTTTCTGAGGCGGATATTCAGTATGAGCTTTAGAACAGCCTCTATTACAAATGCAAGAAGGAAATAACTTGTATTTTTTGCTTTGACAGGTTTTTTAGATCTAATCCAAGAAACTGAGTAATAGAACACATTCCCTACTGTTAGAGAAAGCCGGAGTTTTAACCAGGTCCTTAACCAGACTTCAATGAATCCATTTTTCATTGTTCATTTCTCTAATCTAGATATAGGGATGGCTTCTGACTTCTCCTGTTTTAAAAGCAAATTTACTCCACGAAAAAATCCTCTACAAATAGGAAAATAAACAGAAACCTGAACAAATAAATTGTATGATACTCGCTTTCTTCGTACAGTGAAAACAACAGCTTTTTTACATTGTCTCATTTCAATCAGATTAATAAGGAGTAAACGAAACTAGATAGATATCTTCAGATTTGAAAGACATTCATAACCCAAAAAAAGACAAAGCAGAAACTGTTCAGTATCAAAAGGGCATGAAGTCAGCACATAACCATAGAAAGAGCCGGTTTGCAGCTACCAAGCTTACCACAGGTGCTACGAACCCGCTCATTTAGACAGGACTATTTTGGCATTGTGTAGCTGGTAATTTGACAGTGCTTTCACAAAACATAGCTATTTATTTTATCTGCATAATGGAAGGTGACACATCTGTGCAATTTATTCATTCAGGCCAATTTCCTTCCAGCCTTATTTATGAAGAATGTGGTTTTCAACATTTTTTCTTAAGCTAAGAGGAAGAAAGGCAAGATGTCCCTCAGTCCTTTAAGCAGATCAGAGCAGCAGGAAGAGGAACTTGCCTATAAGTTTGTTGGTTTTTGTTTTCAAATCTCTGTTTTTCAAATACTTTTCAGCTTCTGAGCGTTTTTTTTTAGTTTCTCAGAAGTCTCTCATTCATGTCTGAGTTTAAAAAAATAAAAGAGCAAAAAGAAGACAGAATATTCCACACCTGTTGGAAAACTGAACCTTGGATTTTTTTCAGTTTGTTCTTCTGTGCAAAACAAATCAACTTAAAACAATAAATAACTTTTGAAGTTATGCCTTGTATATTGTCAGAGCTGAATATGCAGTAGGTTTGAATATTGCTGCATCAAATTAAATGAAGGACTGACCCGTTCCAAAATATATCTTTGTGCTGTTTTGGCTGGAATAGAGTAGGTTGGGGGAGCACGAGATGTTGGGAGGGGACACAGGTGGGAGAGCTGACCCCAACTGACCAAAGGGGTGTCCCACACCATGTGGCATCATGCTCAGCACATAAAGCTGGAGGCAGAAGGAGGAAGGGGGGGACATTGGGAGTGATGGGGTTTGTCTTCCACGTCACTGTTACATGTGATGGAGCCCTGCTATCCTGGAGAAGGCTGAATGGGATGTGGGGAATCAACTCTTTGGTTTGCTTTGCTTGCATGCACAGTGTTTCCTTTCCCTGTTAAACTGTCTTTATCTCAGCCCTGAGTTTTTTCACTTTACCTTTCTGACTCTCTCCCTCATCCCAGTGCTGGTGGAGCGAGCTAACGGCTGTGTGGTAAGCTGGGCTTAAACCACAACAACCTTCCAATCTTCCAGTTTAGGCTAGAGCAAAACAACTCAGAAACTGCTACATGAAAAAGGGTAAAGAAAACATGAACGTAAAAAATAATTATCTTGTAAATTACATTTCATCATCCTGGATTTCATAATTGGTTTCATTTACAGTAATCTGGTTTGAATAGTAGATTCTAGAAGAGAATACAGGTCATCGTTCATCTGTTTATGTCTGCAGAACAACCTCCCATTTACTAAAATTTTAAATTCTTTCACCTTCCATGAATCTGATCCTAACAATAAATGAAAGTGTAAATGGGATCTCCTGGTTTTCAGCTCCTTAGTAGCAAATATTTCATGTATGTCCTCTTAAGACCTGGGCATTTCTGTTTCCTGTATCCCAAAGTATCTCTGGAGTGTTCTATGACTAAGACACAGCACAAACTTTTGCTGAAACTACCTAGAGTTCAAACAGCAACAATGAAGTCAGGACAGTACAAGTCCATTGGACAAGAAACCTCTTACTACTGAGTTACACCAGTTCAGTACTTACTATTTGCTTCCTTAAATAATGACATCCAAGCTGAGAAAATAATGAAAAAGACAGATCAAGAAAAGGTTCTCACACAAGAACTTAAGACAAACTTAGTCAGAGGTATTGGCAGACAGATTGTATTTGGTTTTTTTTGTAGAGTTCAAGTTATTCAGCAATATTTAAGTTTGATATGACCCTCTTTCAGTATAATAACTCATTCCACAAGCAATGAATGAAAATTTTTATAAGGTCTGCTGCAATTAATTTTACCAGCTTTTTTCATATAAACTTGCCAAACTATTTCTTTCAACACGCACTGCACACCTGAGATGTCATTAAACAATGTTAGAGGAGATTTATGATGTTTTCAACTTAGAAATTTTGTTCTAATCATATTTGAGCATGTAAATGTAACTGTGTAGGTTTCACACATTGTAAGAGAGAAAATTATACATATTCATTATGCTGCTCTGATTGATTTTATTCTCTTCAGTCTCTACTTAAAAAATTATTGGGAAAAAAAAAATCAGTAGAAAAGTATCCACAATATAGAATAGGCTGTGCAGGCCATTTCTGAGCTATTTTAAATCACCTATTCACCTGAACAGAATTTTGAAATTTTACATTTTCTAGTTTTTCTCGCTGTTATTCTACTCTGTCATGTTTTCCATATGGAGCAAATCTGGTGAGGAAAAAAATAGTGGTTTGGAGTTCAATTTCAAGAGCAGGAAATACATTTTATAAACATGAAGTCGATTAAATACTCTGCAGGAAGCTAAAGAACAAAGCTTCAGATACCTTGAAGGTATTTTATCTTGATAGTAAACCAACCATTTTATTATCCATTTCAATTAAAGATCTTGATCCTTTTTAAGCTATAGTTCTTTAAATGGTAATAGATATATCTGTGTGAAAGAACTTCACAAGACTGAACCTTCAGCCCCCTAAACTTGATAACAGTTACAACTGTGAATGACTTTCCACATGGGAATAGTCCTCTTGATCTCATCTCAGCACCAGTAACAGACTGCAGAGGAAGAAGTCCAATGGAGTCATCCTTGAAGTTGTTCAGATACACGAGTCTATTCAGATCAGTGCATTGATTTGCAATTTGGGAAATGCCATGAGTTGACCTTCCACAAACTTCTGAGGATCTTCAACAAGCCTTTGTTTATTCAATTAATTTAGGAAAGTATAGAATCTTTATTTTTCATGCAAGAATAATTTCTGCTCCATAGTCCCAGATGTTTTACTGAATGTAATTTCAACGCTGTGTGTCTTATTTGATGCTTTTGATTAAATTTGTAATGCATTTAAAATATCACTATGTCCAATCAAGTGTAAAGAGATGTGAAAATGAAGTGATTCATGCAATGGGAATTAAATCTTACACTCCCTTGTCACCTATTCTTTTAGGAATGGATTTCATTTACAACTTAAGCTTCTATCACACATCACCAACCATGCAAACAGACTAGAAAACACATATTGCACACTCATTGAATGTGGGTATGGATTGAGGAAAATTTATTATGTATTTTTAAACAAATGTCTTCTGTTTTGTGGTTGAGGCATAGCCACTCCTTCCTTCTTGAAAAGTAAGAAAGTGCATAAAACTAGTACTTCAAGGATTTTGTAGAAATACTGTAGTTAAAATTTTTAAAGCTCCTTCAAAAAGAAAACTAATTTGGCAGCAGACTTGAGAAGATATGTCAGAAGCTGTTCTTTCCAAAGCATCTTCATCCCAATACTCAAGTAAATTTTAAAAGAGGAAAAGCCTCTGTTAAATTAAGGGCTGGGCAAAAACACTGAGTCAAACCTTAAGCCTTTTAAAGTTAGAGCAACAGAACAAGGCTCATGTCAGTGAAACAGTTAAAATATCCTGACAGAAGATGCAATTCAGTATCTAAAGAAAACAAGCTACAATGACATGGACAGGAATACTAAGAACAATTTCTCCCCACAGCTCCGTGCTTTATTTCCACTTGCCTTCCTTGTCCATCAGTGTGTCTGACTCAGTTAAAAGAAGTTCCTGCATTTAATTTTGGTTCTTAATGTGGTGGGCTTGCCCTGTATATACAAAAGAATTACAAGGGCTAGGGCAAGATAAAACTCACGTATTCCAAGACGCAGTTCTGCTACGGTGATAATTCCAAAACAAACATTGCAGCCAAAATTCTGACTAGGGATGGCAAGGGTGCATGTGTGTGTGCTTTAGGTGGTAGTGCAACACTGTGTGTGTCCCTGCATCAGCTGTGCACAGTGTTGGGGTTATTCAGTTCCTTCATACTGGTATATCAGGAAGAAGCCACTCACTAGAGGTGTCAGATGAACAGCCCTCCCTATAAAGCAAGTGCTGCCTTACAAAGATTCGGGCCAGCTTCTGAAAATGCCTGTAGCACTGAAATGCTTCCTCACTGGCTGTGAAGGGACAGCCCCGGGACCGGGAGCTTCCCTTCGGAGACTGTCAAGGCTGACATAGTGGATTTTGTGGTCAGGCCATCTGGCCACCAGAATGACATAATCTACCCTCTTCATGCAGTCAGTCAGGAAGCATGAATCTCTCTCTTGCTCTGGGGAGGGAAGAGGGCAGAATAAGGAACCGGGATGAAAGACCAGCTGGTTGATTAACTTAAATGAACACTGACACACACAAGCTGTCCCCAGCTACATCTCTTCTCGAGTTTATTTACACATACTATCTTCATCACAGGTAGTATAATGGAAAGCACCACAACACTGATAATAACAAAAGGCCAGAAAGAATCAATCAAACACATCACCTACTGGAAAAGCCGTGTTAGAAAGGTGGAGCCACTTTTGCAGTGACCTTTGGTACTGCCTGTAGGGTTCATTAGTAACAGGAACAACACAGAATTATGAAAAACTCATCGCATTTTTTATGTATCTTTCTGTGCTCACAGGAACTAAGTTACACGAATAATCTTGATATCTGTGATCCTTCAAGGAACAGCCATTTTGATAACAGTTGGAAACACTTGCACTAACTTCCATTTCATAGCAATTCTGGATTGCAAAATTAATTTCGTTCCTTTGAATAATAGAATAAGTAAAAATCTAACACAAACTTCCTTAGTTGTGACACTTCTATATTTCAGTTAGCTTAACTATGTCCTGAAATAAAGGTTGTCACAAAGAGGCAGCACTGGTCAGCACAGAGACACAAAACTCCCAAAATAATATGCTGACAGTAATTTTCTGTTTTCCTTTGTTATTTGTGTGACTGTAATTGCTTGATCACAAGCTTTTCCTCTTCTCAAACCAAAATTCTCTCCATCTTAATAAGGTCACAAGCATGTATTTACTACCTCAGAGTCTGTTGCCTTGGAAGTATTTATGTGGACTCTTGTAATTTTTTCTTTTTAAAAAGTTTTTATGCAACAAACCTGTTATGAAAAAGCACAGGGGTAGCAGAGCCCAAATAGTTATATTTACTAGAAATACAAGGCAAGTGGAAGAGTTGTTGCTGTGGCAAGCTTAAATCCAGAACAGAGACCATGCTACAAGATCTTTAATACTTTTACAGGTGGCTATCCAGTAATATCTAGTACATATTCATATACTAACTATTGTTTTTGTCCCCAGCTTTATCTCTGCAGACCTAAAAGCAGAGAACTGGGGAGGTCAGGTCCTGGGCTTTAGAGTGAATGTGCTGCTTCCTGGTGCCTCCACCCAGTGCCATCAGCTGTCACGAGACAAGCACCAGAAGAAAAGTCAGCAAAAGTTGTATCAGCCCTCAAAGTATTCTTTCCATCTGTGCATTGCTGCACAGCTTCTGATCACTTTTTTCCCCATTGCTGTACCAGCTTTCAGACTTCATTGGGATATGCAGGACATTTGTTTTATCTTAAGGCCTGAACAGCTGGAATCAAGAGGACCAGCCTTTCACATTTTCATTTTTTGAGAAAGACTCAGTAATCCTGATCATAACACAGAGCATCAGAATGGCTCAGGAAAAAAAGAAGAAAAAAAAGAAACATTTTTCAGGCCAATTTTCCAATTTGAACAGGAAGGGAGAGGGGAAGTTGGTCTTCAGTTTGAGATTTTTCTTAATGCAGAGGCAGGCAACACGTTTCTGCTACTGTTTGAGAAACACAGTTGCTCTTGCTATGAATAAATCCCTGCAGAAAAAGATGCTGTATTCCAGTGGATGAAAATTCTTCCTCCAGAACTACTGGAAACTGGAGAAGTGAATATATACACATGATGCCTATATGCTTCACAAAAAAAAGGTTTACATCTGAATGTCAGAATGCTGTATGAGTCTTTAAGATAATTCCTGTTTATGAAAGTCAGATTTACATGGGCAATTTTGCAGAGTTCATTGCATTAATTGCCACTTCAGATATGTGTAATTGAAAATTAAGGAAGCACTACAAACCACAGTTGCTGTCAAAAAGAATCTGCAGTTGTTCTTTGACTGCAATATATTTTAATTATTCATCCTTTCTTCAGTGGCTTCTGGGTTAGAGAAGCAGCAAATTTATTTCTGAGGGTTATGGCTCAAGTACTCAGAAAACATGTGGCATATACTTCTGCTATTTCACATACCAAGAGGGTGCATTCAGAGCATAGATGATAATGGAAGAACCATATAGGAAAAAAACCTTTACCTGGAGAATTCAGAGGTCAAAAGGGAATAATCCATGAAATTCTCTTGGGCCAGTTTCTTTGTTGATGTAGGAAAGGGAAAGCATGTCCACCAATTAAAGCAGAATATATACGAGGGGAAAAAATAGTCTAACCAAAACAACCCACTAATAAATAAATACAGTTAGCACACTGGCCTCAGAACAGCTGCTGAAAAAGAGACCACTGTGCCCTTTCTCATGTCCTAATAGACAAAAATATATACTTCTGTTTTACACTACAGCTACCCATATCTAAATATGAAAACAGTGCGGAAAAAGTGAAGAAATAAATTTAAAAGTATGTGTCTAGAGAGGTCTGGGGCATTTAAGTGTAGAGATTTATGAACAATCTTTTTTTTTCTTTGTATTCTATAGTAATGCCCTCATGGTCCATCTGCAAAAGAGTCAAAGACACCAACATTTGCAAGAAGGCAGCAAAAGAGCAGTATTGATTACAGATCAATTTACTCTGTTTATTTCCAGAAGACTTGAAGGGGAAATCCTCAGTCAGAGAAAGAGAGACCTTCTCTGTCTCCTCACTTCAGGTAATTCAAAGGAAACCAGAGGAAACAGCATCTCATCCGCTTTTTCCTTCCAGGCTGATCCCTGTGTTTCAAGCTTGACACAGAGACTTCACTGCCTGAGACTTTGAGCTCCAGCAGCAGATTTCAAGGAGGGCCCAGTGGTCTCAGAAGACCACCCAATTTCCCCACCGTGCTGCACATCCTACTGAGAGTGCTCAAAGGTCAACTTCGTCCCTGCTTCTCTTCACTGGGCTCTATGGTACCCACTCTTTAGGCCTTTTATTTGTATCCCTTAAAAAACCCTAGAACTTCTATGTTAAAAAGTTATTCATGTGCCACATGTTCATGTGTCCCTTCAGGCAAATCTTTTTCTGGCTTGTTCAGAAAAAGCACTCTGGAAAGCTTGTGACACAACCAGCAGAGCCCATGCCCTTTCGTTTATCCCAGATAGGCTCCAAAGAAGTTATGCCGATTTAAACAGCAAAGCCTCAGGGTCATGACCCCTTTCCTTGTCCTAAAATAAGTTTTCAGAAGCTACCCCAATGCCTGACTTTTTTGATAAAACAAAAAGAGGTTCAGAAACCTTCTGCAAATGGCTACATTCGCTCAAAACAAAAGATCTACCTCGAGGAAAACATTCTTCAGTGTCACTAAATGAGAGATTAAACTGGAGAGCAAGGGAACCACAGGCAGGAGCTCTGTCTTCTGCTGTGACTCTATAATGAAAGCTCAAACTTCTCAAAAAGAGACAGGTCACTACACCTATTTCTCTAGTACTGAGAACTTTGTGAACCTGTCTCAGAGCTAAACAAAATCTGGAATAAACTTTGCAAAGTAGCCCAGAGAAAAAGAGTGGTACTTCTTTTGTTATGTACTGAGAGATACTAATCTAATATTTAAGAGATAGGAACGCCACAACCTGAGACTTTCTGGATCACAACAGTGGAAATCTAAGCAATTATTTCTAGTGCTACTTAGTGGGTTTTTTAGACAACAGCTGCTGTTATTAATTACCTCTGGCCCACATCAGCTTCTTCCTTGTGCTGAGGGATGTATAAACATTGCTTCTTGTCTGACTTGAAAGACTCCAGGCAATCTGAAGCTTAAAGAGATCTACTGAGATGTGTTGAACATACCTCCCTCTAGATCTATGGCCATTTTACACCCTGGTACATGTGAGTCAGTCATTCATTCCTGAAACACAGGTCACCAATGAGGCTAGAATTGACTAGGTTAAGAGGAGGATCAGAAGTTAATTTTGACAGATGTTTTTATCAGCCTACAAAGTTGAACAGCTGAAAGATGATTTTCAAAAAATGTGGAGCTAAAGCATAAAAATTCACATTTTTACTCCTTAAGGAAAGAAGTCATTTAACAAAGCTCAGCAAATTTAGAGAAAACTAATTATACTCGTGTTCCAGATAGCACTGGATATTTTGAACTAGGAAAGTTTAACAGAGTTGAACATAAAATGTACCAAGCAGGTGGTTCTTATTAAGATTGCTGATGTCATGCATTACTTGGAAGCCACACAAAGCATGCAGGGAACATTGTGAAATGAAGTTAACAAGAGGGTCACACACTCTGTAGCTTCTGTAGGCTGAGCTTGCAGCATGTCAGAGAGGTTTCTTACCTTCCTCCCAAGTCTCTCCTCCACACTCCCCATCTGTCCAAATCAACCTCTGTTGTAAAGCCTCCTTCCTCCTTCCCAGAGATGCTTTGTATTACACATCTTTTTACTTCTACTGTTAATACCCAAAATTTCTCCCCATTCACTTGCACTGTCGCATCCCACAGCAACTCCTCCTCTCTGGCACACCAGGACCCTGCAGGTACATCTTGCAGAAACCTCTGATGTTGCAGATCCCCTCCTCTAGTTCTCACCCCATCTCTTACTACTTCCTTGCCCCAGTGCTCCTTCTTTCCTGGCAGCTGACTCTCGAATTTTTATTTTTTTTTTTGGAGAAATTCTCTTTTGTGCAACCCAGTTGTCCCAAATAACAGAAGCCTATTTCCTTAGCTGTGCATACTTGTTTGCTTCTCCCGTCCCTGCTGATATTTGAGCTGTTATCTCTCTTTACTAGCATATTCTCACTCCACAAACTACATCTCCACACTTCCTGATATCTCCTATTTTCCATTTTATTTCCTAACAACAACACTTTTGTTGGAAGCAGTCCCTCAGAGTAATAACACTTTAAACAACTGTGAGAAGAAGATGGCATTTCTACTCTGCTGTAGGGGAACCATTACCCACATCTTTGACTCAAAAGCACTCCAGCTGTGGCTGTACTTGAGAAAAAGCAGAAGCTCCATGTGTCTCCCATTTTCTCTTATTACTTTTCTGTGAAATCAACAAGATTTTGGCTATCAAAACCTGTAACTTTCCCTTAAGTTTTGAAAGCATTCGGGTGTGATGTTCAGAAGCTGCTGTTTTACAGACATGCAGAGAGATGCCACTGGGTTGAGTGTGTGGCCTCTTGAGCTAAGCTAAAAACCAGAACAGAGTTCCTCCTGAAATAATTCCACTCCAGCTGCAAAGTAAAATAGGACTCTACTCAGTTCCAAAATACAGACAGTGAGGTTTCTGAAAGGGCATTACGTAAGACTTGAAGAAAAAGAATGTGGCCTCTATCCCAAGATCAAAGCTGACAATTAAGTCCTGCTGAATTTTGCATGAAACTGGTTTCCTGGATCCAATTGCAGGTCTCCTATTTACTAGGCTTTATGTTTACAGTTCTGTGTAGGTCAGAGCCTGGTCCAATCATCTACAAAGCCTGAGGTTGGAGAGTTACTTTTAGGGTTCTTTACCATCCCATTTCATCGGTGGAGACTAACTACAAATTTGAAAACAGACACATATGTCAACTAAAAAGTTCTGGGAGTTTCATTTCAAACTATATCTGCTTATTTTAATTAGCAGCAAAAAAGCTCATAACTGTTATTTCTTATTTTTTTCTATATAACAGAAAAGAAAATTATGGCATGATTTAGCATTTTGGTTTCGAGCTGGCAAACAAAAAGAAAAAGAATAAACTGGAGCTGTGCACTTCAAAGACATTTTGTTCCACACAGATTTTTCCAGTTTGTTCTTTATAGAGTGAAGACTGTCTATCAAAAGTGACACAGAGTTGTTCTTTGAAAAGAAAAGGCCAGTCATGGGATCCCTCATCCTGTATTACTGAACTTACTACACCTAGACATATACTTTGTGTTGTATATATTGATTATGCTCCATAACAAAAAAAAATACTGCTACCTAGATAAATGTTCCAACAGCATAGTTCCAGCTCTAAAGTTGTACTCCAAGAAACGTTTTGAAAGCACCATTTCTTTTGTACATTTTCATTAACAATTTTTTATTTCTCTTCTTTGTGTCCAAGAAAAGACTTGCAAACATTTATCCTGTGCTCTGGGCACATTTGATATTACTGTAAACAGACAGCAGAAAATATCCTCCTAAAGTATTGCTGATGATATATTGAGTGAAAAGAAGCCCATGAGACCACAAATAATTTTCCAAAGTCCATAGGTGCTTATAGGCCCTCTTAAATTTCAAAAATTTCAGCTCTGGCATTTCTGACTAAAAATAGTATGCAGGTTAACCAATCATCAAATTATCTAGGCACTGGAAAAGCAAGACCAGCATCTCAGAATCTACTGAAAATCTGAGTTAGCAAATCTAATGGCATAATGATGAGGAAAAACTTCAGCTAATAACTACCAAGTATATTTAATATTCCCAAGCAGAAAGGCCTACATCAGTCATATTCTCAGATAAGAAACACATGATTCAGACATGGGGATCTGGCAGCCAAATGTGAAGGTCACGTGCCAACTGCAGCCAAATTCAAATAAAAGAAAGCTATCCTGGCCACCACTTGATCATTGTAGCTGCAGACCTGACTGTGTTCCCAAGCTACAAACACGTGCAAGGAAACGCTCCTGATCAGAGAGGCAAAAATTCAATTTTATGCTAATTTTCAGCTGTCAAGAGAAGGCTGATATTCCTTGAGAGACTGGGATGTAACCACCTGAGAGCGAAGGTAAATGATGAATTCAACATAGAGGAAAAATACCTCAATCACTTACTCTTCAATAAGATTCCTACTGGCCTTGGAGCCATCCCAATGTATAAATGTGAAGGAAGATAAAACTAATCCTCTATAAAGGGTCTGATTACAGCACACATAAGGAATAAGACCTAAAGAAACCAAAACCCTCTTGAAAACTATTCTCTAGAATCCCCCTTACAAAGCACAAAGAATGAAAACACTTCACATTGACATTGCATTTTCCCCAGTCCTGAAAAAAAGAGTAATTAATGTCCTCTTGAGGTCAGAGGTAAGACAAATAACAGCTCTAATAATACCATCAGGATTTTAAAAACTCATATTAAAACATCAAACTCACCATCTCCATGGCACCTGGGCTGCTACATAGACTCCCTGGCCGAAGAAGTGCAAGCAGCTCATCTGAAACTTGCTCACAAGCCTGAACAGTGAGGAAATACTGGCATGAAATGGCACCTGACTTCACTGTCAGCATCCTGCAAACACTTCACAAACAGCAGCTGTACCTTAGTTCCCTGAAGAAAAGCTGAGTTTCCTAAAAGGAGAAAGTAATAGCTCCTGATGAGCACATCGAGTTTACCCTTTTCTACTGCTATCAGAGGGTGAGCACCTGTGGAGCCAGAGGCTGGGTCGATCCCAGAGGCTCATAATTTAGCTAAAGTAACCTCTGTCTATCTTGTACTAAGCACTGCTTATTGTTCAAAATTAGCTTCAAAAAAATCAGTATGCCTTCTTCCATCTTCCTAAAGATAACAAGGCATTAAAATTTGGAAGGGAAAAGGTGAAAGAGAAAGCAAAACCACTTGTCCCCAGAAAACACATCAAATGATCCCACATGCAGTGCATTTCACATTTCCCTCTTGTAATTGATTTAATTCCTTTCCATGTGACCTGTGTTTCTTCATCTTTCCCAATTATCTGCTGAGGCTGTATCAGCATAAAAAAGTGCCTGCTCTTTAGGCATGTGAAAGTCAATGCAATGGGATGAGAAATGGGAATGTCTAAAACTATTTTATAAATCCAATTGTCACTTATGTGTTCTGAAATTACTTGCCTTTCAATAGATCTCTTTGAAGAAGTTTAGCTTTCAGGAAACAAAGTTTACTTTACTATCCGTGGGTTTTATCTTCTGTATGTGTGTTTTACCTTTTATATATTTATATTCTGATAAACACTCTGTACATATTACAAATTACTCTGATGATGTATCTTAAAACTGAGCTTTGGCCACATGTTCTGCTGAAACCTATAAGACAGTCATAGGAAGACAAGTTACTGTCTATAGGAAGTGTGTACTTGGGCTTCACAAGTGTAACTAAGGTGTTCCTTATGGCACAATTGTATTCATTTCTCTTTGCTTCATGCTGGAAAGTCTCATTTAATATTAACTTTTGTTTGGGTCTTGCCAGTTATATCTAGAGAGTGGTGTTGGTTTGTTTTTGTTCTGAAAGTCAGAGGGAGGTGATCTCACTGAAATTAAGCTTAGCTAGACAAAGCTTGCAATCTATATTAAAAAAAACCCCAAACCAAAATAACCCCAATATAAAGCCACACTTATCATAGAAAAAAATATACCTTCCCACTGTATTAAAATTTGCCAGCAGCTTGTAAGTCTAATCTTGGGCTTCACATGCGTGAAGTTCATGTCAGCTAAAATTCATACAAGTCATACTTTCTTCTGCTCTAGGGATGGTACCAACTAGCTGTGCTACCTAAAGCATGTTAGTGCACCTCTCATTTAGCAGAGACAGAATTACATTTCTGAGGTATTTTAGGAGCTGGACAGAATTTTTTTCCTGGGTAGCCCCCATAACAAAAAAAATGTTGTATTCCCAGAAGCAAAACTTTCTTTGCAGCGAAAGTAATTTTTTTAAAATAAATTTTCAGGAAAACCAAAACTTTTTTAAAAAAAACCAAACCAAAACAAAAAAACCAAAACAAAAAACCCAAACCAACACAAAACAAAAGAACTGGCATTTTTTTTCAGTTAACTTGAAAGGTGTTCTTCACTTAATTTTCCTTTCTGATGCAGTACAGCACTTTCGAAGTTGTCATTTGCATCTTGCTACCTTCTGCTATGGTCCTGAGAGCTGACATCTACCAAAATTCAATTTAGGCAATGGGGACCAAGCTGTAAGGCACATTCACCAGACTCATGGCACAGAGTGTATCTTGGGAGATGAAGCCCAGAAAACAATTGTGGTAAATCTCCATTGTTATTCTATTTATTCCCCCACTGTTCATATGGGGTTGCTTCATCTCTGGCATGATAAAGTGAGTTTCCTCCATACCTTGTTTCTGTCTTACTGTAGTAACAACAAAAAAAAATGCATTTTCCTTATAAAAATTTTGCTGTAATATCTTTGTTATTAGAAGGAATGGGGAGGCTTATGCATCTGTAAGTAAAGGATGTCCAAGGATTTTTGGAGTTATTTCAGAAAGTGTTTATTTTCCCCGAATGATATTTGAATATCATAAAAATATCGGCTATGTAATTAATTTAGTTATATGGTATGTTGCACAAACATCAGGTTCTTGAAAACTAGATTTTACTGAGGGAATCTCATTTTTATTAGGAAAGTGGTAATTTGCTGTTTTAAATTTCTGTAAACAAGCATTCAAAAACTTGTTCAAAATTAGTTTTAAATAAAAGCTGTATAAAAAGCATCTGTCCTTAAACAGAAACAATTCCATCTGTCAGTAATATAATTTCTATTTCTCAAAATTTTACCATGACTATGAAAATAGTAAAGTGTGACAGCAGACAACAGCACAAGAACCCAGTTTATTAAGAGTTTAGCAGGGTCTCTATTTCTCTTAGAAACTGAGCCCTGTATTTCCACTAATAACAGTCTTGGGGTGTGCCTTCAAAAAAAACCCAACCACAAACCAAAACTGAAAAAAACCACAAAACAGCAGATCCCTTCTCAAAATGAGCTGGAGCATAAAAAAGTCACTTTTAATATTCCTCATCTCTTCTGGAAGCGTTGGTTGCTATCCTTTGCCTTAGAAACTCTGCTTTTATGTTTTCCAAGGCTGGGTGGAAAAACATCATATTTTCTAGGTCACATATTATGTGGTTTCTTATCCAGTAATGTCCTGCTCAATGACTAGCTGGTTCTCCTTTTGACATCAGGATACTGGTGTCCTGAGTCTTTACCAGCAAGCTCAGATGAAATCTGCAGCCATTCCTTATTCTTAAAGGTTTCACTATGTAAATATCTATGTTTGGTTTAGATTGCTTAATACACACAAGGCTCATAAAAGTGGTAGTGCACATCAGAATTATTGCATGTGCTACTTCATGGCACTGTTGCCACCTCACTTTCAATTTATCTAAGCTGCTTAGCAACAATAATAATAATATTCTGTCCTGTAGATGATAACTCCAGTTGGCAATACATACTCCACTGTCCTGACTGGCAGCTGTACCAGGCTCATCATAGTACTCTACCTCTGTCTTCTCCATCAAACAGACACTTCAAGAAGCCTTTTGTAAAAAATCAGAGCACTAAAATGAGCTTTTTATTGTGTTTCAAAAAGCCTGCCCTTTCATGTGCTTAGTATAGTTCTTCAGTGGCATCTTGGGGTGCATCATATTGCTGTTTCTTTTATGTCTGACCTTCAAATTGAGTCCTTTCCCATATTCTGTCCTACTGCCTTGGTTCTCATCTCTGTTTACTTCCCATTCTACCTAATAATTCCACAAGATGGGCTCTAACTGAGCAACCAAGCTTTACTGCAGAAAGCAAACAAAAGAACAGAGAAACTTGTCCCAATGAACAACCTTCCTCTCCACCTTCCTTGGTGTTAGGCAATAGCACCTCTCAATTCTGTTTACAAGGAAAGCCTCCAGCTATCAACAACTCAATTGAATACAGCCCCTCCCCAAAAATCTACTGCTCGAGAGTTAGACCACTAGTCTTTTTCTACTCCTTTGGGGCCTCAGTGCTTTTCAGAGTTTAAGACTGAAAGCTGGGAATCAGTATTCTATATTTGTCCACAGCAATGTGTACTGTTTCATTCCCAAAGGGGCTTGGATATTTGGATTCATCTTTAGAAGAAGCTATCTACCCTGTAACAGACACCATTAAACAAACTCCTCTCAGTGGTACCTCTTTGAGTACCAGGCTCTTGGTAAATTCACAGCCACTCAAATGCTATGATTTTGATAGCAGGATTATCTTGCTGAAGCTGTTTGCAGAAAAAAAAAAAAAAGAAAAAAGCTATTAAGAAGAACCAGCCAACAAAAGCCACAAAATAACCCTGCTACAAAAGCAGTCAAGCTGCCAGGGAGTTCTTTCAGCCTCCTGTAGATTTGGCACATATGTACGTACATGTGCAGTTATTCTTCATCAAGTTTTGGAAGTGTAACTAAAGCAAACATTCCAACTGCCTAGACATGGTATCTGCTCACTGTTGGCATCAGAAACACTCAAGAGCTCCACCGTGCAATGCAGTCCCAAGACTTGACACTCTGGGAGGAAAGATCAGTATAGTTTCCATGTAAATATATATTATATCCTTCTAATTGGGAAAAAAAAATCACAAAAATTTGCTTTCTTTTGGAGCACTCCAGAAGGTGGGACCTCTACCCCAATATCTTCAGTCTTTAAAAACAGAGAACTAAATTATATTCTCAAGTCCCAAAACAAATAAAACTTCCAGCACAACAGAAAGTTGTACATTTCTAAATGATTCACGATGCATAACATCTCTAAGCATTCAGTTCCTTACACATCAGTTCACTCGAGTTAATAGTGTCCAATACCTTGTATGCCTTGCCCAATATCTTTGCTGCTGCTAAAGGGATACAGGTGCCATCATATTTTGCTTGATATTTTTTTTAATGAATTATTCTAAGATTCTGAATACCAGTGTAGTCCAATAACTACTACTGTAATCTTCACTGGAATTCACTTTGAGTATATCTTCCTCTATAGAACTATCCAGGGCCCTTTGTAATATGTCCTGATTTAGCAGCTCAGTTCTGAACTAGAATTCCTTCCTTGGGATTTTGGATCCCACTGACCTTTCGTATTGCAGGTTGTTCATAGATTTGAGGAGCTTGGCTTTGATTGTTCGCTTTAATAACAAATGACATAGAAAACGGTGTTACCTGAAGCTCTCAGAGAGGTACAGCAGTTCCCAAGAGCATCCTGCAAAGCAGCTCAATCTACCCATGAGTTCTGCAGGCCCTCAGCTGAGCTGAGCCTGAGGCAGAAATTATTCACATTAACAGTCTCTAAGTCTTAACTTTACCTGGTGTTTCACACATATTCTATTAGTTTGTTTCAATTTAATTTTAAGACGTGCCATGTAGCTTTATGGCGTCAGTAGTCCAAAGCATGTCAGAGAACAACTAAGTGGCTAAAGATTAAACTTTTAACAGGTGGAAACTGAACTGCAGTGCCCTGTGTTGAATCACTTTGGTAATGAGACTTGTGTGAAACAAACCCACAGGCAGATTTGTTGTAATTCCATAAAATTTAGAATAATAAAACTAGAGAGAACTTAAAATGAAAATACTCTTCATAAAAACAGCAAAGTTACAAGAAATCTTACTTTTCTCATCCAAACAGGATGCATTTTTCTGTAAAACTTTATTATCTGAAAATAATACTAATTTAGAAAGCTAACGATTCAATAAAGCATAGTTAAATGTCTCTCAGTGGAAATCTTACTAGAAATAGTCCATCACATTGTTTCTTACCAACTCTGACACCTTCAGATATTTTTCCTGGCTTCCTTCCCTCTCTAGCTGATCAGTTCATTTTCTTAAGCATGAACTGGTTATTCCTTTTCCTTATTTTCCCAGGAAACTAGACAGATAGCTATCCATATTCTGCACTGTTCACTGTAGTGTACTGCAGTGCCACAAAGCTGAGCTGGAAGCCTTCCATTTGCAGAGAAATTACTCACCTGCCAAACAAGTGAGAACACCCATCTGTTCCACACCACACTTCTGTTGCTATTTACCAACAACTTGAAATGGTAACAAAACGCTTTGATCTCGTATTTGCTTAGTCCAATCACCATGAAAAATACATGGTCTACTATATCATCCTAAACAATAAAATAAAAAAAAAAATCTGAAATCTAAATATCTTGAGTGATAGCATAGCTGAAATTTGTCTGTGACTTCCAAGTCCTGGCACATATCTAACTGCAACACTGTAATTGCCGTCGGCATTACATAAACCCTTTATTAAAGATGGAATAGTAGTTGTTACCTAGTAATTTTTTTAGCTGTAATACACACAGGAAGCACTGGGTTTTAAGAATTCTCAGTAATGTAAGGATGGAAATACCTTGCTTTTAAAATTCAGGTATGTAAAATACATTCTTTCAAGGTCAAAAAGAAAAATGACAGCTATTATATAAAAATGGAAAGACCTTTGTGATGAGTAGACTAAAGGCACACTGTGCCCTGTAGGTGTCACACGGTAGGAAAGATGCACAAGTCCTGGAATACAGGGGTTTAAATCACCACACACTATCAACTTGAAACAAAGACTGTTCAACATATCCTCCTTGACTCAAATGAGAAAAATAAATACACCCAAAATGTAGCAAATGCTACAGAGAAACAAACTTACAACTATCTGTGAAACTTCTCTGAAAAGCAACAGGCAGGGATTCAAATGATCCCTACCTGTTGCTTTCCAGGGACAACCATACTCAATACTCCACTAGTGATTATTGCTGCCCTCAAGTTGATGTTGATCATGTCTCACAGCAAATGTATATAATCACAGTATATTTTTAACCCCAAGCAAATTTCTCAGTGGTAACTTTGCTGCAGTGTTTTGAAAAGTTACTGTAATTTCAAATCCTGGGAAAAAAATATTCCTGGTTGCAAGTTATACTCTGGGAGTTTGGCAACCATATCTAAGTGAAACGGAATCAGAGTCCATTAGAGTAACTTACTTACCAATTAGTCATTTGGATTTGACATATATTCACATATTAACCTACTACTGAGTGCTGATTGCTGATAATCAAATGAAAATAATACATTAAGGACCTTCAACACATAGGAGTTTGTATGGTTACTCTATTTCACTCCCTAGCATTCTTTCTGTTCAGTGAGCTTGAGACAAACATCGAAGCACTCTGATACTTAGCTGAGGAAAGTTATAAACTGGTGCAAACAAGGAGGAAAATTTACTGAGATAAGGTTTCTTTAATCAGGGTGAAAATAAAAGCACTACTGACTATCATTATAGCAAAGGATGTGCTATACATGCACATCTATACCTATATATATATATATGTGAGTTTTCAACACTATCAGTAATTCTGTGGTATTGACTCTTCTCCAGGAAAGAGCAGGTCTGCATTGTGTTGACCTCTACAGATATAGGTAATAAGGTGCTGCTGCTCAAAGTTTACAGTTTAAAAGTATTGTATCTTCGTAGTTCAAACTTGGCTGAACTTTGAAAGCCACATTCCTTGTGCTTGAAGTAAAGGCCCTGTGATCCAAGCCTTCGTTTCTCCCTCACCGGTGGGGATGGACAAAGGAAACCAGAGGAACCTAAAGGGGAATGGAAAGACCATAAAGGCCTGCTGGTTGTGTTCTCTCCTTTACTGACACAGCAGGTCTCCAACCTTTAAAGTGTTGAAAGTTGAGTTTCCACAGTTTGGAAAGTGACTGGTGTACAGGAAAGAAGGGATATATGACAAGAGAGAAGCAATATTTTACAGCAAGGTCTCCTCTCAGCTGAAGGGATAACCAAGACATGACCTTCATGATTCCCACTTCAAATTTACTCTTGACACCAAGAAGAGAGTTGTTCACAACAGGAAGGGAACCAGCAAGGATCAGGCTGATTAAATGGATCACCAATGCTAAAATATGCCTTTTTTCTGTCAGCATATATGGATTTCATATGTTTTTGAAGATGTTTCCACTGTCATACACATGACTACCCATGAAAATGAAAGACAGGATGACTTTCAGCCTGGTACTTTTAAAGGAAGTAAAAAAGCCACAACAAACTATTAAGGAAAAAAATTATAATATGTTTAACAGCTTGTATCAATGTGTACATCTTTTCCTTTAGTCAACAGGTTGGTTTGTTTTGGCTGTACTCTTTGACCATTAAAAAGGCAGTTATTACGCTAATTTCAGACAATGATTTAGTAAGAGGTGGTTGCTTTAAAATTTTTACTTCAAGCAGTTAAAGCACCAAGGCAGGCACAGAAACAAATTTATTGCAACTTGAAGAATGTTATGGGAGAAATACATATTGTTTACAGCTGCTGCAGCAGTTGTTAGTGCATGAAACTTTGTTTACAACTCCTACAATTTCTGACAAATTCACAGGAATCTGATTACAAATAAAGGCTGCAAATTAATAGTTACAAATTTTAAATAAGCCTAATTAAGGTCACTAGAAATAATTTGGAACAGGTGCCCACATACAGAATAATGAGATCATTCCAGTGTATGGAAGGAGCAAAGGCATTAAATGGTATAACAGCTTATCAGGCAGAGTTCTGTATGAATATACAGTAAGACAAGGCATGATACATGTTTCAGCAAGTGCATACATGAGAACTGTACACCCTGTCTTTAAAAACAACTCTGAAACCTTTTGTTTTGAAAACATCTTATGTTTCTTATTGTTTGAATGCTCACATTGAAACTTAGTTACCAACAGCTTCCTTCTGGAAGACATCAAAGAGTTTTTCCACAAAGGCAGAATTTGGATTGTGGTTCTGGAATAGGTGCACTGTAAGAACATGTTTGCAACACAAACACTTCCTTCCATGATATTTATGGCTGTGGCTTTGAGATCCTTTTACATCAGATGAGAATGTTTCTGTGAGATAGGATAGCAATTCTTTTACATACAGACACGTAAAAGTATGTTAAAGGAATTGTTGAGATTCAAAAAAAAAAGATAAAAGCATTCAAAAATACTCTGAAAGTAAAGATATTGAGACTTCAGTGGCTGAAATTAGCTCAAAACTCCTGAACTTTCTTGAGAAACCTCTGAGGAACATGGTTGCCAAAATCAAACGCTGAGTAAGGAAAATAAGGGCTCGTTACTGAAAGGAATAAGTGATTCAGTGACAGCAGGCAGATAAAATACACTCATTGCCTTCTCTTTCCTGGTCTCTACCAACAAGGTCTTCCAGGTCTCTACAGGAAAGGTTCAAGGAGGAGAGAAAACACCAACAGTGGGGGCAGGCTGAGTCGGGGATTAACTGCAAGAACTCAACCCGTATCAGTTTCCATCTGAGGGTGTTGAGGAAGCTGTCCTTCCAAAATCAACTCAGCTGAAAAGGATCAAGTCTTACCCTGTCTGTCACATCCCCCAGATAATCTTACAGAGTATCTTTCTCTTTCTTCTTCTCAAGAACTCAGTCACAGCAGGAATGCTGTGTAGAAGCCTCCCCTTCAGCCAGGACTGACTCTTTCCCACTGAACCTCGTCCTCAAATAACAGGCAGACCACGCACAGATGTCCCATCTTACAGAGATCACATAAGAGTGATAAAAGAAACCAGAGGTGAAAAAGCACAGACTAAACCTTTCTACAGGGTGCAAAAAATTGTGGTACTGATTGTTCCCACCTGGAAGGGTGGTGAGACCTCAGTGCTGGGAGGGTGACAGATGCTCCTCAGTTTGAACCAGCTGCTTACCACAGCCATATGCAGCACCTACTGAGCTTTTAACCTGGCTCCACAAGTAAAAAAAACCAAAACACTTCACATTTTTACATTTTTGTCGAAACACCATAAAAATCTCCTCTCTGATTTTAACAATTTGTAAATTTTTGCTTGCACCTAACCTCAGCTGGGGAGAGCACTGCAGGGAGGCCAAGACCCCTTGCTTGTCAGCCAGCTACATCACCTCACAAGATGAGAAAGGAGTGGGGAGTTTAAAGGAATTTGGAGAACTAAAAAAAAGTGGTCATTCACTCACTGGCTGGAAATCACTGTGGTGGGAGATACTCAGTGAGAACTCAGACTGTCAGCAGGATGTACATCACATGCAGAATTGACACTACAAAATGTACAGGATACATGGTCAAACATTAAAGAGTTAGGAAACACAGCAGAGTTAGTATGATTGCCTTGGAGCAAGTTTGTCCTGAAGTAATCCTGGAAACAGACCTCTAAAGGAAGAACCATTAGGAAAAAAAAAAAAAAAAGAAAAACCAGCCTCATGGTATTTTTCAATAGCTGAGTGTCTTTAGTATCTGAGGTATGTGAGGGGAAAAGTACTGTTTTTCAGGTGGAAGTAAAAATTAGTATCGATGAAGAATATGAATGGGTACCTTTGTGGAAGGCTGCACTTAAACATTTCTATTACTTCAACAAATTAGAGTGGCTTTAAGTGGTTCTCTGCTATGCAGGTGGACAATATTTTTCAGATAATTTTGAATTTAAAAAAAAGGAACAGAAAGCACATTTTAATTTTATCCATACTGTGTTTACCTATAACATAGATGTAGAACACACAGCATTCTAACATCTGTGTTATACACTTTCTAAATTCCGTTTACTTGTTTCTTGCTAATAGAGTCATAGAAGAATTTCCACTGAAAGCCACTTGTTTAAACTAAACAAGAAACATTCTGGTTTTAGAATATCCATTAAACCAACACATTTTGTGAAAGTACATTTTTAATTAGATTTTTAGAGATTTCAATCTATTGTTCAAATAGATTTTGATTTGCTTTTCTTTCCCAGTGATTTTATCAGCAATGTTCTGTGTCATAGCCCACATTTGGAAAACAACTCTCCAGTTGAGACAGAGGCACAGAGTGAAAGTTCCGTCCAAAAGGCTGAACTATGGAAAAAACGTTACAGAAAGTCACAATCTGCAGTGGGGTACATCTGTACCAATATATGTCTATATCTGAGACACACCTAGACTTCTCAGTGGAAGGTTTTTCCTAGTGTGTGATTATTTCCTCCTTAAATAAATGGATCAAATGAGGCAGTCCTAGTCCTCTCCTCCATTTGCTGTAAAAAGACTCAGAATATGAGCTCAAAAGTGAATACTTCCCATAGCATCTAGTCCTAACCTACTTTGGCCATGGATTTCTATACTATTAGTTCTAAGCAAAATCTTTTAGGTTCAAAAACATAAAAATTAACTGGATTGATCTCTAAAGTTTAGAAACACTTCTGCAAGAGATTTACCTATCTGGTTTGATGAAACCAAATGCTCTGTCTCTGCACTACTGTCTTCTGGAACTGGGTCACTTTCCTTCTTCAGGACCATGGTAGTTTCTTCTCTTGTCTTTCAACTGTGGGAACTCAACTTGCTAATGAAGATCTTATCTGTGGGAGCTTTGCACTTTTCTCTGCATTGTAGGAAAACAGCAAAACAGAAAAATCTAGAAATAGTTCAGTGCTCAATTTGCCAGGTAGATATGGTTTCAGGAACAGGCCTGAGCCACAAATTTAGGATTCAAGTTTTGTTGGAGGTTCTGGGCATTCAGATTGGGGATTTTAGTCTATGATATTTGCAAGACCCGCATTCGGAAACAATGCCCTGGTTTCTGTGCCCCAGCCCTGAGGCTGCAGGAGTCAGTGAATACTTTCACTTCATTCTGTGCCAGTGGGAAACGCTTGACATTCAGGCTTATCATGCCATTGGCTGAATGCTTTCCCACATTCCTCTTCTCATCTCACTGTAAAGGGATAGGGTACCCAAAATTTCTAGTCATCTTTCTTAGTCCTTCTGAACATTCACTGGGCACTGTTGGAGAAATTTGTCCAGATGTTCTTGAACTACTGGCTACAACAATCATCTGCTCTAGGGCAGATAGCAAACTAGTACTGCCTCTTTACATGTCCAGGTGAACATCCCTGTCAGCATCTTTTAAAAACTGCAATGATCCTAGAAGGATCAATCCACCTGGCCATTGGCCCCACATCTGAGGACATATTTTCCATGGGGCTTGCAAGGCTAAGGACAGAAATGAGCACAGGCACATCCAACACAGAGAAGACACAGACTTGTAATCCTACTTTTTTTCAGCAAGTAACCATTTTTGTCTCTAGTTATCCACCCTTAAAATTATCAAGAGCACAATGTTCAACCCCGCACTTGAAGATCGCAACAGACTGTGTCATCTCTGAGCCAGCTCAAGAGTATAGGAGCAACAGTCCCAAGTTCCAAAACTTGAAATTTGTAATAGATTGAGTGCCATTAGCATTGCTAAATTTTGGTCTGCTTTACATAATTAATGCTCTCTCCCTAGAGTGAAATTGGAAGTTTAGTATTATAATAAACCCACAGTACTTACAGCAATTCCATTTGGAAGCTATCAAAGCACTTTACACTGAGAGAATATTGTTCATATTCAGCAGTTTAAAAAAATTAAAATGAGGTGAAAACTAAGTAATTCTCACAGTAGTGCTGCAAGTGAGGGCTATAATGGACCTCTATCAACTCACTTGAGTATCTTAGCCTACTTTTGAATGCATACTTAGATTTACATTCCAGTCCTGAAAAAATAACATCAGCACCGGACCCGAATCTTCTGTCATACCATAAGATGCTACCTGGAAGCCAAATTTTCATACAGATACAGTCTGTCACACTTGGATGTAAACACTCCAGCTCTACTGGAATAGAGATCAGGTACTACCGGGTGGTGAAGATCACTCTTTCAGGTGGGAACAGGATGAAACTTGGCATTTCTAAGGGTGCACAGGCGCATCAGAGGACCAGATCCAAAGCCCAGAATCTCTCCTTATTTTTGTTTATTAAGGCAGTACTGTGGCATAAGTGCACTAGTAGATAGCCCTGTCCCCATGGGTCCCAAGTATCTCATGGAAGAAATCAAAACATATTTGTTTCTGTATTCAATTCCTAATGCACTATGTGAAGGTGCCCTAAGTTTCTAACTAGCTGGGTTCACCATGCATTTTATTGTTGAAGATGAGGCCAGAAAGGTCTCCAAAAAGCAGAAAAAAAAAAAAATCAATTTTAATGGATCTGGTAGTCTTTATGTTAAAAATCTGTGAGTTTTGTGGGGTTTTTTTAAACACAGTTGAGCTATCCAACAAAGCATGCTTACTTTGCAACACATTACATTGAACCTGCATGGTCTGTCTGTCATGTTCATGCTTCATGTGATCTCACTCTTACTGTCAGGATTAGGAATACTTCAAATGACAAAAATTCCCAGGAGGTAGATCATTGTGTGCAGGAAGGGGAAGACAGAAGAGTAGTTATGAGGCAGGGTGTTAGACAGGAAAACATAATCCAAGGTTGTGTCAAATTAAAAAGACATCGCTTATTTGGAGTTTTTACTCAGAAGCATCTTGTTATACTCATGGGAAGAGAATGTTCCCTTGGGAACAACAATGCTCCCTTCTTCAGCTGCAATAGCAGAGTTGTTTTCAGTTAAGTATCAGGCAAAATAGTCTAGTAAAAGATAAACAGAAACAGCTGCTCAGTAAAAAATAGTGAAAACAGTGAAAATATCCAGGTGAGAAATGGAGACAACATAAGCTGGGATAGGAAGCCCACAGTGTGTCATCTAGATCCAATGTAAGAACGCTGAACAAGTAACAGGATTTTCAGAAATGCTCACTCAGTCTCCCTACTGTTCATGGGTTTAACAGGATTTCCAATTCCCTCTCCTGTGGGCTGATCATTCTTGTTGGTGCAAGATTTTCATATATTTGCTGCACTGACTCTCTGCACCTGCTGGAGGCAAGCCAGCACTGTGCTGCAGTGGAGCAGCAGTGTTAGTGCAGTCATGGGTACCAGCTAATGAGTGTTCTGGCTTGCACAGTAACACACCAGCTTAGCTAAATGCCTCCTGAGAAAGCTGGTGCCTGGATAGCTCATTTTGTGAGTAAAACAGGATGCACAACTGCTTTCATGCATCCAGGTAAATATGTCCCTAAGTTCATTGTTGTTATGGAGACCTCATGCCTGGTACCTTTTCCAATAGGGTGAAGCACGTATCTTGAACCCCCAAAAAAGTAAATCCAGTCCTCCTCCTCAGCCCCCTCGTTGCTTAACCATATTCCCTTAGAGACAACCATACCTTGTGCTAGGGCTGTAAATCTGTGGTTTCCAGTTAGATTTTTGAGGGAGAGATTAACAGAAATCACTAAACTCCTGAAGAGCTTCTTAGTCACAGACAGTTCATTCTCAAAAACAAGGGTCCTGCAGCTCCAGGAGAGCTGTCACAGTCCTGAACATGTTCTTTGCCACTCATGGCATTTGCTGTGATCACCAAGTTTGATTAGCAAACCTTCCTTTTTATCCTCACAGAGTTCTTTTTCCCTGTTGCATTTAACAAGACTCGAACTCCCCACAGATGATCTCAAACCATAACAAGTGACACAAAAGCTTATAAACAGCTTTCACATGGAAGCAACAGTTCCAGTCTCAGGTTGGACCACCGTGCAAAAGCTGCAGTATGTGCAGGTCATTGTACTCCCCACAGCAATTCAGGGAAGACACCTTTTTGTCCTCCTTTAGAGAGACAGCATGAGCTGAGCCTTAGAGCTACCAGGGAAGCTGTCCACCACAGCCAAAGCTTAATCAGATTTTGGGTTGTAATGGGGCCTTTTATTTCCCTTCCCTTTCAAAGGAAGCATGAAATCAGCAGGCACTTACCGTGTCTGTCCTGGGGGGATCATTGGGAGGAATCAGGAAGGGTCAGCGCAGTGGGAAGTTCTGCTATCGCCCTTTGTTTTGTTTGCAGGAGATATAAAGGGGTCTGAACTCAAACAAGGATTCTAAAATTCAATATGGCTCAACACCAGAAACAGGTCTATAGATGAATATTTTCACTAACCACAAAACTTCATTCCTGGTAGCAAAAATATGTAATACCCTCTATAAAGCGTGACACTCGTACATTATGTAAAATTCCAGAATTTACAGGGTTCCTATGCAGCATGGGGGTGTGTAAACGATTCCTTGTTTTGCTAAGGATATTATTACACTATGTACACAGCACAGTAGGGCTGAAGCTCATTCAAAACTACTGTGTACGGGTTTCTTTTTTCCTTCCTGAGTTAAAAAATCTACATAAATTGTACTTTTGTTGATCAAAACAATGCCCATAAATGATTGGTTATCCTTCTTAAAAGGATAATTAATTACCTGTTTTTTTCCCTGAGGCAACAATTATTGTCTATTGTTTCTTTGCTTGTTTTGGAATTTGGTCTCTTGAAATGATCTAAGGCACGATGTTTGTTCAGGTTAGTTATGGAGTAAGGGAGTCCAAGCTGCTAACCAAAATAAAAAGCAAAGGGGTTGTGTAGTTTGTAGCCTGAAATGGGTAGAGGGAAGTTTGGTTTTTGGGGTTTTTTTTATTTTATTTGCCCAGAGGGCTTTTTTTTGTGAAGGAGAGAGTGTGAGAGGCAGAACATTTGGTGGTTCTGGGTTTGATTTTAAGGCAGTGCTTTTCTTCGAGAATTTTTTAAAGTTACAACATTATTCTTTTCAACATCTTATAATTTGGAGCCAAAGCCCAGAGGAAAAACAGCTTGAAAGCTATCCCTGTGGAACATTTCCATATTGTAAACTTCTTTTACAGTAAAGGTACATTAACACCTCTTCCAATGTGTTAATCTGTGACATAAAAGGGCAGTTATTTTTCAACATGATAAAACATATTGAATTCAGGGCTTTGTATTTTATTTGATGGTGAACAAGGTCAGTTTTGCCACTTTACCCAGATGTTTACTGGACACAGAGTGCTATACCTGCACACTTAAGGTTTTACAGTAAGATGTGCATTACAGCTCAGAAATCTGATGTCCATAGCTGATTGAAGCACTGGATGGTGGAAAGGGTTTTAGGGACATGTCCTTTTCCATGAAAATGTGTGTCTTGGACATAGGAGGCTTCAGATTAATGTGCCACTTTTTCCTGTGTCCTGGTGTTAATACTTATAGTATACTAGACACTACTCATACAGAATTAAACAAAATTATTCAATATCCCAATTAACTCAGAAGGGCAACAAAGAGGAGAAAGGAGAACTTCTGACAGAAGCTGGCTTTCAGGAATGACTTGGCACTCTTCTAAAATATTTTATTAAAAATATATTCTTCTAGTTACTGTGGGACAACTGCACAAGGCAGCACTGTGTGAAGAAATTTTCATTTTTCTTTTAAGAGAAGCCAGTTGTAGAAGGGGAGGCAATATATCCTTACACACCTTACTTCCCTTAAATCTCCATACCATCACTGTTACAAAAACACTAGATATATTGTTTTAAGTGAAACACTGGTGTGTTAAAATATTAAATAAAATTATTATGAAGTTTTGGAACAGGACACTGAAACTTCTACATGACAGGCAGACATCTCTTCCTCAAAAACTGAGTGAGAAATATTATGGCATTCCAGACTCTTGGAATAGAAACAAAGAACAAGCTGAGAATTGCCAGGAAAAAATGAGTCAAAAAAGAGATTTTAGAGAGAAACTCCTGGCTTGTGAAAAGTCATCTGGGGGAACAAAAAAAAACCAGCAAAAAACAACAAACACCAAACCGAAAACATGAAAGATTATAAAACCTGGATCAGCTTTTCTGAAGGACTAATGGGCTCTAAGGTAGCTACCCTAAAAGTCTGTCAAAGCTGAGTTAGAGATAGACTGTACTGAATTAGATGAAATCTTTCTGAAATACTTTAGTATCTCCATAGCACACAATATCAGAAAAATTCAACAAATTAAATGGATTTAGCAATGGTATAAACCAAACCTGGTAAATAACACTCAAATAAACACCCTGAGGATTTTTTTCTTATTAAGCTGTGGTGCATCATTGCAGACGATCTGAGCCTCCCTTTTGCAACAGGTCAGAAGGAATTCAGTGTGAGGTTAACATTCTGGAGGAGTGTAGAAAGAGGTAGTGTTCAACCTATGTATATATGAGTGATGAAGATGCTGAAAAAAAAGATTTTTTTTTTCATTTAAGTTTTAAATACACAAATCTTATCCTATTTTCTATTCCAGTCAGATTAGAGCAGTAGAAAATTCCATTCACTACAGCAAATGCAAACCTTTGGCTTCTAATAAAAGCACACTGATTTAAATTCACAGTTTTTGTATAAGCAGGTCTTTGAAAGTATTCATAGTCAGTAAACCCTCAGCTCTGTAAAAAACATTTCTGAAAACAAATACAGTGACCTTAGAACCCATCAGATGGTTCTGTTTCAGACAGGGCACCTCATCTATCCATGCCATGCATAAATTTCCCAGTGCTTTAATTCATGCTGCACATTCAAAGCAGACTAAGCAAGAAGAAAGTCTCTGAACCTACAGGATGAGCACAGAAGGTAAGAGCCATCAGCCTCCAGGGCAGAGTAGGAAAAGCTCACTTTACTCTGGGCTGCCTCCAGTCTCAGGAAACCAAGGATGCCAGCCCTATGCCCATTGGTTCCTGAGCCTCATCTCTGTTTTCTTCATCACCTGCACCAGACATTCATTACCCTTTGAATTTTCAATGCTTTTGGATGGATTCAGTGCCCATTGCAAACTCTCCCTTTTTCACACAGTTAGAAGTAACATGGTGGGAATTTTACCCCCCGCAAGTTCTGCACATCATAACTCATGAGATCACATTAGGCTTGAGGTTGTTAAGGCAGTACATGAATCCCTTCATTTAATATTCCCCAACCCTTCCTTTTTTTTTTTTTTCCCTTTTTCTGAGAAAATTTAGTAAATCTACCGAGGTAATGCCATGAACTAACATCTGGCATCCCAGCTAAGATATACATGATCAGCAAGGTACACAGTCTCATGTAGTATTGAGTATGTACAGAGAAAAATAATAAAACCCCAGCTTCCTAGATCCCCCAAGGGATGGCTAAGTGGCAACAGTGCTTTGAAAATGACAGTATAGTTTGGACAGCTATTTCCACATCACTGTGTGTGAAAAGTTCTCTTTTAGATTCTTTCCCATCTACTAAAATGATCTTCCACCATATCCTTGAACTGGGTCACCAGTTCACTGTTCATTTTATCAATGACTTTTTGTAATTTCATCTTGTCTTATTACTCATGACAAGACTAAAATTAGATATTTTACACTAAACCATCTCATTTCACCACAAACCAGATCTAGCAGACACAAATATATTAAAAGATACACTATTGTGGTTTTTTCCACCTACCCTAAACCTGCTTGAGAGGATATTAGAGTAGCCAGCACACATTTAAGGTTTTGTGGACTATTTGTACCTCTAACTGGTTTTGAAAAAGAACTGACTGCCCCACCTTATCTTGCACAGACAGCCTAACGCATCTTGATTATACACTCAGGTTTCGCTTGGTGTTAAGAGTGCCTTACACTTCACAATTTTGCTATATTGTTCTATTTCCCATTCTCCTCCCGGATGGAAATACATCACAGCTTAAGGGGAAATGAATGAGGAGTTCTTCCTAGATCAACACCTTTAAGGGCAGAGGCCTCAGCCCCAGACATCGTCCTCAATTAACTCAAACATTTCTACAGAGCCAATTGTGCTGTCTAGTCTTTTATATGGATCTGAATCATGGGTCATCTACCGCCACCACCTGCGACTCTTAGAATGCTTCCACCAACATTGCCTCCATACAGTCCTAAACATTCACGGTCAGATGATGTGACTAATACGTCTGTTCTTGAGCAAGCAGCAGTCACAAGTACAGAGGCCATGCTGCTGAGAACACAGCTGTGTTGGGCAGGGCACGTCTCCAGGATGAAGGACCACCGACTCCCTAAGATCTTGCTCTATGGTGAACTTGCCACCAGCTGCCACAAGAGAGGAGCCCCAAAGAGAAGATACAAGGGCTCCCTGAAACAACATCTCAGCCTCGGCCATATCGATCAATATAACTGGTCTACTCTGACCTCCAATCAGGAGACCTGGAGACACACTATTGTGGTGGTTTGGGCTAGGCCTTCCTTGGTGACCAGTTTGTAACCAAGGAAGGGTCCAGATGTACCCAGTATTCCCTATGATTTTTACGTAAGCCAGATTATAAGAAGAAAGGAGGAGAGACCGTCGCTCTCTTTCCTTCAGGCGGCTTGGAGGTGCAGGTTCCCTGCTGTTGAGTCTGCCGTGTTGGGGAGCGAGGCCTGGTAAGGCCTTGTCGACCTTGGGAGACGGAGGTTGCAGGCGATCGTCCCGGAGCGACTCTCGGTTGTCCCAAGGAGAGTGGTGGGATATTTTCTTTGCTAACTCTTTAGTTACTAGATCTCGGGCTACTGATTGGGATATATATATATATGTATATATTATTTTGGTTTTGTTCCCTTTCCCTTCCCCCTTCCCCTTCCCTTGTTAAATTGTATATATTTTCAATTGTATATATTTCAATTGTAACATAAGTGTAAATATATTTATATATATCATTTTAGCTGTCTCTCTCGTTTCGGGTTTTTCTTAGTTGGTTGTTTTTTCTCCCTCTTCTCCCTGAGGTTTGGGGGGGGGGACTTCTGGTGGTAAGGTTTGGAGACTTGGCAGGGGGCCAGCTTCAAACCATATCAACTATCCATAACACTGCTGCTTCTTTTGAGAAAGCACGCAGGATCACTCTCAAGGAGAAAAGACAATGCAGAAAGAATCGTGCCTTGCAGAATATTCCATCTAAGGAGTCTTTCTGCTGTGCCTTTTGCAACCAGACGTGTCTATCTCATACTGGCCTTTTTAGCCACCAGGGTGCTTATAACAAATGTCAGTAGAGCCCTCCCCAAATCTTCGTTTGCGAAGCCCAACCATGATGATGTTTCTAGAAGTTTACAAAGAGCCGTGACTCACTTTCAAACATTACCTATACAACTTTCATATGTCCTTCTGCCTGTTGTGGTCTCACCCCAGCTGGCAACCAGGCCCCATGCAGCTGCTTGCTCAGTCCCCCCCCAGCAGGACTGGGGAGAGAAATGGGATGGTGGAAGCTGGAAAACTTGTGGGTTGCGATAAAGACAGTTTAATAGGGAAAGAAAAGGCCGTGCACCTGCTTCCCACGGGCAGGCTGCTGTTCAACCATCTCCAGAAGTGAATGGCCCCATCACACGTGTTGGTTGCTCAGGAAGACAAATGCCATCACTCCAAAGGCCCTTTCCTTTCTGCTTCCCCCTACTTTATATGCTGAGCATGATGTCATATGGTGTGGAATATTGCTTTGGTCAGTTGGAGTCACCTGTCCCTGCTCTATCTCCTCCCAGCCTTCCAAGCACACCCAACTTCCTCGCCAGCGTGGCAGTACAAAAAGCAGAAAAAAAGGCATTGGCTCTTTGCAAGCTCTACTCAACAGCAACAAAAAAAAAAAATCTTCGCATTATCAACCCCGCTCTCAGTACAAATCCAAAACACAGTCCCAGACCAGCCACTGGGAAGACAATTAATTCTACCCCAGCCAAAACCAGCACACTGCTTCTTCGTTGAACACTGAGCCGACATCAAACATTTACTATTTCCTGCAATTTGCATCCCAGAAACCTAAGAAGGGCCCCAGAGATCACTACCCACTACCACAAATAGTTCTTTTTCCCAAGGACCTTTGTGCTTAGCCTGTTACAAAGACTAAAAACATTTTAAGTGAGCAGTTGTTCAATGCTCCTTTTCTCTTCGATATGACACATGTTGAACAATGCCCTCTACAAATGCATTTTCATTGATCTGGGATGCCTAATGACATCCTCCCCCTCCACACAGCCTCCTTCAACCTCATCTAAGCCCTTTTAATTTTCTTCGTTTATGCTGCTACTCCAACATAGTTGACGACCACAGCAGTAGGTGTCTGAGCCAAAGTTCATTACAGTATTGAGTTTTAGCATTGACTAGACTTTGGACTGCGTGCTTCAATTCCCTGTATTTTACAATTAAGAAGTTAATTAAATAATCCTAATTACAAATAAAAGCTGTAACCAGGCAACATATGAATTGACATTACTTAGTACGTCCCACACGTTACTTGTAAAATGTGCTCTTTATTTGTCTACTACAGGACAATTAGTGAACATGTCTGAGAATGCCAGATGATAGTTTAGTAATCTGAGACTGAGAGCATGAGAAAGGAAATTGGTGGCTAACCAAACAACCGTCATCATGTTTTTCAATACACTGCGATAAAGTTGTATTTAAGTCTCACAACAGAAATTGTCTTGTTGAGCTTTACAACACATGTAAAACCGGAAATTAAAACAGGGGGCATTAAGTATATGGCCTGAAATAATGACTTCACTTTACTCTTAAGAGTGAGAGTTGCAGTTAATGCCACATCATGGTATGTTCACCAGAAAAAGCCAACACAGAGAAGAAAATAATTTAACCTTATGGGACATCTGTCTTCCTGCCTCTCTAGGGTTTCTGATGCTCATCGCTCTGGTATGTGACTTCACAAAAGTCACTGGAACAAAAAGCATTCCCTGTTTGGAGGATCATAAAAGCCTTGATGATCACGGGTAATTCCAGGTTTTTTAAAAGAAAGAAGAAAAATGAGAACAATCCCTTACTGTCCTCTGTCATTCTTCATGGAGACATTGTTCTCTACTATTCTCTGTGAAAGAAAGTATGAGATATTTCTTGTTCCTAGAGTCATTGAGCAATTACAGAATGGTGACAATTAAAACAGTAAGGGATCCAGTTTGAAATGTAAGCATGGAAACTTTTCTGTCATATCAGAAGAAAATCTTAATTAATGTCTTAAGAACTGTAGCTTTGAACGAAATAATCTTATTCCTTCACCACTGCCATATAGTTACACATCAAGAACCACCTTTACACTTATTCACAGAAAGTCTGACTTGTCCTTGCTAAAACAACAGCGGGACATCTACTAAAAGAAATAAATAAAAATTACCAACAGCAGGCAGCTTACAGAGACAATCTATAGCACTATAAATCGTCTCTCAAAGAAGCCAGCAAGTCAGAAGATGCAGAGGAGTAGCTGAAAAGTGGACAAGAGCCAGTAAAGAGATGGAAGATAAGAAGTGGTATTTCAGCAAATAATACTAGCCAGCCAAACCAGAACAATTATGTACAGAGCTGACGTGAAAGAGCTGTTTTAAAAATGCTGCCAGTTTGTGTGAAAGAAAAAGATGAAATAAAGTAGTTTCCCTGTGGCTCTGCTCTACCTAAACGTTGCACACAAAAATAAGATTTTTTTTGAACATGTTCACATATATATTTAATATTTTACACATCTGCAAGAGTACAGAATTGTCTGCTAACTTTTTTAATATTTTGCTTTTGAGTATTTTCATGTTAATTCAAAACACTTCAATCTCTGTTAGACAAAGAATGTATTAATAATAATTCCTAGGATTGAAATGAATTTTGTTTCTTAAACTTCTCAGCTGATACACAATACAGATAGTGAGAGCAACCTCTTAGTACAGAATTACCTCCAGGTGCCCCACAAACTGAACATGACATTTGCTACTCAGCATTTTAGTTTAGAATTTGTCAGGATCTCAAATTCTTAACAAAAACCATTGGTGCCAGTACTTAAAAATAATCATAATTCTCATTCATGGTCACATATTGCAGTAAACCCATTTTAGTATGCACATTAAACTGGGGGCAAAGAAAACATATTAAAAGTAATAGATCATGAAGTTTGCTACTAAAGTAGTAAAACTACTGAAATCTATGAAAATGAGAAAAACACAACAGAAACTAAAAGGACAATGAAGTGCTCGTTACAAGTCAACCAGAACCTCCTCTAAATTAAAGTGTGCAGTTGCCAGAATTTTCCTCTCTGTCTCTACTTTTTTTCACCCAGTTGGTGGAAGAGAAAGAGATGGAGAATCACTGTTGGGAGGTTTTCACTGACATTTTTCCACAAACTGACCTTTGAAACATGTCAAGTAATCCAATACACCTCAAGTTGCAGCTTACTTATTCCAGCAGGAACACAAATATATTGCTTTGCAGGGTCTCTCAGCAGCTCCGTTTTTGCAGGCCTATAAGAATCTCAAGATACATCTGCAGTAAACATTAACTGGCACCAGACCAGGAATCTGTACTGTCAACTTATGGCAGTGCTGAACCCAATTAAACACAGTCTGCTGAGATGAATACAAAACCATTCCCTGTTCTTTCAGAGAGGGGAAAAAAAATCATGTTTTGCTTACATAGGGTCACCACAAATCATAAGAAAAAAATAATCTATCTGTTCTTAGCCAGATAAATGTGGTCATGTTTGCCTTTTCTAGTCAATATATTCATATCTCATAGCCAATAGTCTGTAAGTAAGATTAATTCTTTTATTTATGCAAATAAAGATTTAAGTTATGAGTGGTGCCAGGTGGTCCTGCTGTAGCTCTCTGGTTGAGTACAGTATGTGCCTGCTGGCTCCACCATTAGAAGTGAAACCAAACTGCAACCTTGGGATCCAAATGTGAGAAGGGGATCCAAATGTGAGACCATTTGGATCCACCTTACTGTTTTTAAGCTCTCTACCAAATTGTTTCCATCAACAAAGGTCAATTTGGCTTTAGAATTTTATTGCAAAGTCATTTTAATTCCTTAATTCACGCCTATTCACATTACCATTTCTTTTCCACAACTCTAATTATGCCTGAGGAGGTGGAATTAATCACAGAATATTTTGAGTTGGAAGAGACCCACAAGGATCATTGAATACAAATCCTGAGTGAATGGCCCACATGAGGATCAAACACACAACCTTGTTGTTATTAGCACCATGCTCTAACCAACTGAGCTAATCTCAGGGTTGATTAAGTGCACTCAATTAACATTAAAGTTAACATCAAGTTCTTACTTTCTTAAAAAGCTCTGCTACATGTTCCCGGTATGAGACAATCATTCTTTTGGAGTGTTATAAAAAAATTGAAGGAATATCTCTATGGTCCAAGCTGCACTACTAAAATCAGTTTTCAAAATGACCTAAAGTTCTTCAGATATCAACAGGCATTTCTGTGGCAGGGGTTTGGGTAGGAAATATGGCACATTACACATGTAGGTAGCCCTTTGGTCCATGTACGAAGACATCTAAAACTGCCTAGTTTGTTCCCATTGTATTCATACACTGGATCAAAACCTATATTCCATATTACTTGGCAGCTGTTCCAATTAATGAACCTACAAAGGTATTTCTAGTTATAGGTTTATTGCATGCTTGTTGAGCAACCTTTTGGTCTAGCCAAAGTAATCCCTACCCATGACAGGGGTGTTGGAACTAGATGATCTTTAAGGTCTCTTCCCACCCAAACCATTCTATAAGTCTATGATTTCAAATAAATAAATAAATAAATAAATAAATAAATAAATAAATAAATAAATAAATAAAGCTCTTAGTGTGATTTTATCATAGTAAGTTGTATTTTTCCCACACTGAAACAATGAATCAGATTTTGTGTTTGCTTCATAGACATGAGCTTTACATAAAAAACCAGCTTGCTTATCCAGTAAGAATCCAAACACAGCTTACTGTAAATACTTAAAATGGTTTCAATCACTAAGCAGGAATTAAACATGCAAACAAACAAACCCCCTTGTTGTTCAAGGGAGGCTTAGGTAATGCCTGAATAGGTACAACCACAGCTTCTCGTCAGGAAAGTAAGAAGGATTTCACTTGTCCCTGCTCAGCACACAAAGCTATCCCTTCTGCCCCAACCTTCCTTCAGTCGAGCACAGAACTGCTCAAGAGCTTATGTGAGGCATGATCTCAATCATTTTCATGCTGTGACTTGATGTTACAGGAACAAACCGATGGGAGACTTCCATCTGCCCTCTAGCAATACCAGGAAAGAGCAGGTTGGCAATCCCTCTCTCTCTGCCCACGACTGGTGGGAGCTACAGTCACAATTCTATGACATTTCTCAAGTCTTTGGCTGCTGGTATCTATGATTTCATAACTCACCATAAAGGAAATACTGACAATTTGTACTAGCCTAGCTTTTTCTGTGTAGTTCTCTCCCACCTCTCTTTTCAGGGATACTCACTTGTTCTCCAGTAAATATTTAGCTACAGAATATCTTCTTATTAAATTTTGGGGGGCTTTTTTGAAAGTATAATTATATTTTATATTCGGCATCTTTTTTTCCTTTGTTGTTTTGTTAAAACTACAATTGTTCAGACCTCGGTCACTTCAGAAAAGAGCTGCTTTCCCTGGTTTATTTTGGCTGTTTAGTTTCACTACAGAGCAAAGTTGTGGGCACAGAAAGAGCTGCTTATTCTCCACAGCATGCTGAATGTTAATCTCACAATCTTAGCTTCACACTAATAGAAAACAAGAATAAATCTGTTAAACCTGTCAGGTTTACAATCTGGAAACATTAATGGTTGATACGGAACATAGAGCGTTTTATTGGAAATGAATTGCACTTCAGGAATGTAAGACATCTCTGATCCTGGAAAAAAACCCTTAGAACAGAGGCAACAGGCTTTCAAATGAGCAAGATAATAAACATTTTGGAAAAAAAAAAAAAAAAGAGTCCAATAAAAAGGAAATTTTCCCATTATCTTAATTTTGAACCAGTGCTTGGTTCAAAGCCAGTAGACAATTTGTCCTTGAGTCTCAATGTAAGCAGAGTCAGCTCTCCTGTGTTGGAGTCCAAAGTTTCATGCCTCCTCCCCCTTGCATAGTTTTATATCCATGTTTCTGGGGATGTTTTCTGGTTTTCCAGATCCCTGTTCAGAATTTTGACTGGTGAAGACAAGTCATTGCAGCATTCTGCCTAGAAGACAACTTCTCTTTGGTTAGTTCTTCTGTAAATTATGAAAAGAACTAAAATAACCTCCAATCATACACACCTCCCCAGTGACAGTTCCTCTAAGTGATGCTCATGGTTTGCAGGGCTTAACCAATCTGTGCCCATAGGATCATTGGCCCAAATCAAGCTGCTTTCTCAAGTTTTAAGGTTTGTCTCAGGATACCCTGAAAGCAATTCTTACCACTACACCAGGTTTCCACCATCACAAAAAGACAATTTTAGTGTTGGGAAAGTTTTCAGCCACTTCAGTGATTTTAGAGCCTCTACAGTATTAAAAAAAAAAAAATGCTTCAGGCATCAGGGAGCTCTTGTCTTGCTGGAAAGCAGCAGGGCATGAACTCATAGATCACTGGGGGAACATTTTTTTCACTTTATTAACTCACCTAAATAAACCAGAGAGAATTCACATTAGTCATCCATATAGTAAACCCATCTTGTCTACCACTGCCTTTTCTGTGATGGCATTACTGCCACGCTTCTGCCAAATTAACTGGAGAAAATACTGAGTTCTAATACTATTACTTGTGTTAACAATCATTCCACTCTAACAAAGTTCTCTTTATCTTTGCCCATAACTTTTGTGTGTACCCTAGAGGCAGCATACACTGTCTGTAAGTGGGAAAGTCACTAGTGTGTAACACAAGGTGGCCTGGGTTAGAGCTCTGTATTCCCTTGGAATCAAACCAAGTCAAAAATTAAACTGTGTGGTTTCTGCAGAAGTTCACAGGAGTACAGATACTGTTGCAGGCTCCTTGGCAGGGCAGCAAGTAGCCTTTTGTAGTTCTGTATATTCCTGGGAACACTATTCTTTAAAGGGTGGTAGACTCTCAGTCCTTCATTCCAAGTCTGAGTGAGACTACCAGACCGGATGTGTTTGGCCTTCATAAAGCAGATTAAAACTCAAGAAAGTTATTTCAATCATTACAGGACACAACAAGGATGCAGTACAACAGCAAGCTTTTTGCTTGGGCCATCTGACTCAGACATGCATGAGAAGGTAGGGTGCAGGCAGGGGAAGCAGGGGAACACAAGGAGGGCAAAGGAAAGAGCATATGCACAGAAGTGGTGCATGAGAAAACATTGCCAAGGCCAGCAGGGCAAATGTCCCTAGTGTGCTAAAAACATTCAGCACTGTGCTCTCTTCCTGACCTCTTTGGCTATGTGCTCTGTCTATTCCAGTAAACAGAACGAGGCCAGGACACAGACAGAGAGCTGGGCCACAGTCATCTTTACCTCCTTGCTCTTGGCATGTTCCCTGGCACAGTTCTGGCTCATTTGAAGGCTTACCCTCCCAGTCAGTGCTTGGCCTTAGTTCAGGGGATAGCTCATGCAAGGCACTGCTCATGGTTAGCCATGGATGTAGCCACCTTGTCTGGGGGAATTGGAGGAAGGGGGCATGAGAGCTGAAGTGCACAGATAAAAGCCACACTACATTGTGCCACTTGGCCCAGGAGTCGTACCTGGTACAAATACAGTTAAAGTAAGGAGACAGGAGATCTCATACCTTATTTTGGCTAAATTAAATTTTAAAAAGCAAATAATAAAGTAAACACTTATCCATACACGTGTCAAATTGGAACTATCACCACGGTGTGATCTTCTGTCCCTACACTAAAACAGCCTGCCAACAAGCACTGCATGATGTGTCCACCTTCTGCCTCTGTTGGCTCCAAGGTAGCTCTGCTGCTCCTAATATGCTGTGTGCCTCCTCCTGACACCAGAATTTAATAATAAAGGGTGGGAAAGCCTTTTCAGAGAGGACTGTCCTTTTTACTAGTGCCTAGTTAAGGCCTGCCCTCCAGTGCCTGTGATGCACTCTGAATCATGGAGTCATATGGCATCTCAGCAAAGGCACCAGAGAAGAAACTGGTTCTTTTATGTAAGTATGTGCAGGTAGCCTGTATAACAGAAAATTGACAGAGGGATTATCTTTTAACCTTCCTTTTTTTCCCCCCATAGATCTTATCGAATTGTACACTGTACATTTTCTTGTTAACGTGCAGAGCTTAGAACGCCTGGCAGAGGGATTTACTGTGAAATTTATACCTTTATTTAGAGGATTTCTCACAGGTGGTGAATTGATCGAAACCTCACGGTGCTGCTGTACACTGCTGTTCAGAACAGCAATCTTGGCATAAATTTTGCTTTGCATTCTGCAGACAGCTTTTTCTTTTGCACATTTGTTTTTGCAAGGTGCCTTATTCTGGCTTGCCAACTCAAAACACAGTTCTTACTCATTGCTTTCCTTGCAAAAAGCATTGTTCAGCTGGCAAATTGATAAAGCTGTGCTGAAAACCAATATCCCACCAAAGCTGCCTATAGACTTTTCAAAGCAGAATTCAAGCTTTGAAATACATGTTTTATTTGTAGAATGTCCCTTGATAATCAGGCCAGGAAGTTACAGCTGCTGAAAAGTTAGATGTTCTGTTTAATTTTTAAACAAAATTCTAAACAATGTATTCTAGTATAAAGAAGGCTTTTATGAATCATGAGTCATTTTCTGTTGATGGAAATACGATTGGTATCTCGTATAACTTATTACTTCCCTGTTCTGCCCCCGCTCTTTCCTATTGAAAGTATCTAACAATCTATCTTTGCTATTTATAAAACACCTAAATAGACTGATAACCAAAGAGAAAAGAGACTGTGTTTGAAGTTACCATTCAAAATGGCTTTCAAGGCTGCCTGCTGCCTCAGAACCTGTCACATTCCACAGTCTGATACTACTAATAAAAGCTGAGTAGGGCTATGTACACGATTTCCCAAATTTTGGATCCTTTGTCTCTACGTTTTACTTTCAAAACGTAAAATACCTTATTATTTCAATCTTATAAATTACTTTTTTCACCGTAATATCTCAGCAGAGTCTTTTTATGTTGAGTCATAGCACCAAATTTATCTGTTCTTCATTCCTTCACACAACTGTATCTCTGCTAGTTGCCTTTTACCTCAAGAGAAGACATTTTCAGGTTCCTGATAAACATATTTCTTAAGAAGAATAATTTCATGCATTCTTAGCCCATTGTCAATTCAAAGTGGCTGCATGAACACAGCAGAGTAGGAAAATTGCATGAGTTTTCCAGCATCTGGAACAAACCAGGCAACGTGGTGCTACTCTCCAGGTTGTAATCATCATGACAGTAGCTAGGTAAAAACCCAAATTTTTATACTTTAAAAATAATCCAGGTAGAAACACGGTAAAAATTCACTTTTCCAATTGCAAGGCATGAGTGCTTGTGCTGGAGTGGCCCACAGTAATGCCACCCTATCACCACTGTCTGATTTATTGATTAGATCTTGCTAGTATATGGTGAGTGCAGCACTTGAACTAAGTAAAAGAAGGGCCATATGTACATCTCTCTGGATACAACCTGTCCTTTTGACAATTTGCAGTCAAAATAATTAATCATTTCACCAGAGAGAAACTAACCTCGTGTCCTAAAGAAAATAATCCTCATCTGTTATCTGCGACTTTGAAAGCAGGAACTACTTTTAAATAGGTACCATTGTTAAAAAGGTTTTCCTTAAGAAGTTTACTTCTAAATGTAGTGGCAATTTTGATAGCTGGAATGCTTTGTCAGCAACCTCTTCCTCTGGCTGTCCCAAACCTGCAATCTGTTCCACATATTTTCTTTGCAAATCCTTAGGGATCCAGAAGAATCCTTTTTGAAGTCCACTGCCCTATCAAAAAGCACTTAGCAGCAAGTGAAGTAACTCAAAGATTGTGCAAATAGCAGCATCAGAGAAAAAGAAAAGGGTGGGGGAAAAAAACAGAAAAAACGGAGAATGCCTTATTTCTCATCTCCATGTAGAAGGGAGGGATGAGATATCACTTCACAGATGCCTCTTGTCTCTGTCATCCCCTTTACCTTCACCTCTCCCTGCAGGCATGCCAAACACACAGAGCCTACTATGTTGAAGTGTATGACCATACCCTATTATACTAAAATCAAATGGTCTCCCCTGAGAGTACCAATCCTCCTAGATGAAAATACAGAGAAAAACTTCAGATCCTTTGGCTAAAACGGTCTTGAATCAGTTATAGCAAGCAACATACACACAAATGGGAGGGGAAGTCACAAGCACGGAGCAGAGGAAGGAGAGCTGAGGCTCAGGGACGCTGGTGACAGACCAGCTGCCCTCACGTGCCCTGCAATGGGCCATGTAGAGCAGAAGGCATCACACACACTGCCCTTGGTGACAGCTGGGGTGGGTTTGGGGACCAAAAAGAGAAACACTTGAAAATCTATGCCAGTGGAGGTGGTTAAACACCCAAAACCTTGTAGACCAGTAGATATGGGGATGGCCTTGCTTGCAACAGTCAGCACCCCTGAGGCCTTGTCTTGACTTACCTGGAACTTTGCTTTCACTTGTTTGCTTGTAACAGATATTATCTAATAATCCAGTGACTGGTAACCTGGTTTGTTTGGTTTGCTTAGCATTGTACAGTTGTGTGATGTAATTCTTGTTCTGCGTGTATCTTAGTAACTAAGAGTAGCAAGAAACTATTATTTATGAATAATAAAGTATCAACCACACCAACATAAAGGCTTTTCCTGGGGGAACACAGGCACAGCATGATAGCAAAGGAGGAGTAGTGTGGGGGAGTTACAGGTACAGGGCAACAGGAGCAAAGGTACAGGATGATTCCAGGGCTATAAACCACTCTACCACAGTCAGTTAAAGAACTGGGCAAACATTATTTTAGGGGTTAAAAAAAGAACAAGTACTCAATATGTATAGAACAGATGTTGTCAATTTGTATACAAGACAAAACTTGTAGGTCATTTTAATAAAAATCAGCATGTTAACAAACATGAAAATGACCACATATGGAAACTGAAAAAGGGAAGAAGAAACAAGCTACATCCTCCTCTTCCTCCTGGTAAAGGACTTGGGATGCTGATCACTTGCCAAACCCTGTACCCTTGCTACACTGAAACCTTTAACCCTTGGACCCAGAGAGTCAGTGAAAAGGTAAGCACAGCAGCTGAGAAAAGGATACCCCAGAGTTTGTTTGAACATTAATTGCATATAATTGCAACCAGAAGTATCAGTATCATTGTAATATGACTAATAAGTATTTGATTAGACTATTTGGAGTATAATTAGATTAACAGTGAACTTTGCGTTTCCTCTGCCCTTAACAAGATGAGAGAAGCAAACCAGTGGGAATTCGAGCAGCTGTTCTGTAATTTGCATGCAACAAATAGATAACCTATGCAAGTTAAAGGCAAGAGAATGCAGATATGTAAACAATTTCCTGAGAAAAAAGACCTGTTGGCCTTACCTTTCGTGGTTTTGTTTTTTTTTTTAAATTGTACATTGAGGAAAAGAGAGTTTCTTATAATATAAAAGCCCAGCTGCATTAATACAGAGAAAAAAACCTATGAAGGAAAAAAAACAACCTTCTGAAAGTGAAATCTGCTGTTGCTGGGATCATTAGCAGCCATATTAGTTTGCCTAGAATTCTGTGATTTTAAGAAACTCAGATAATACAGAGTTTTAGAAGTCATGATTGAATGTCTGCCCTAGGGAAGTTCTGCTGAGGATTCTGGTCTCAACTTTGCTACTCTCATACCTCTTTTGTGAGCTTGCAAAATACCAGGGATGCTCAGTGAGTGCAGGCAGCATTAGGGAAAGGACACAAGGCTGTGCCCTGAAGGAGAGAAGAGAGCAGCTTCCACAGATTATTACATTCCTATACATGGGAAGTATATCAAGAAGGGTGTGTGGAAAACCACAAAAAAAAAACTAAAGAAAAAATTAAAAAAAAAAGGAGAGTGGAAGGAAGGCTCTAGTTATTAAAGCTTTCCAGAAGGAACAATGCACAATGTTTTAAGCGATACTTCTGCGCTGAGACCTGGAGTGCAAACTTACTGTAGTCAACTCAAAGTACCTTTTAGTAACTAAGAGTACCAAGAAACTATTATTTGTGAATAATAAGGTGTGCTAGGGGTTTTTTCCACTCCAGAAAATGAAATGCACAGGACTGTAACAGCAGCAGAGCTCCTCAGCTACAGCAAAACATCTTAGCAACAAAGGAAGCAAGTGAGTATCTTAAAAACAAATGGTTTTTTAATCTTGCTTATTACGGAAGAGACAGAAGCAGAAGAAACGGGCTTGACAGTTTTACTTATGTTTAATGGTTTTTAAAGTGGCTCTTGGCAGTGCAATGTATTCCTTCTGAAGGACCAATGTAGCTAAAACCTTGCAAATGCTTGCAAACTCAGTATGACTTGAGAACTTACAACATTTTTGCACCCAGAAGACACTCTTTTTTTCTCTACCCTAAGTTAAAGCAAACTTAATCCTTTACTTTTCCTCCAAGATCTGTAGTTAATTTTTTGAAAGAACTGGTCAGGGTGGGGCATATCTTTTTGGCATCTTTGGAAGAACACCCAAAGCACACTCTTAGTCTGCTCTCCCTCTTTGGCCTCTAAACTCATATTAGCAATGACCTCAGTTTTGTTGTTTCATTTTGACTCTTGTCGTGTGCTGATCCCTTTTTCTGGGCAAATTGGAAGAAAGGAGTCACACTGAATGGAAATTATCACACCACATAGCAGGGTATCTGTTGTTCTTCTGAAAACTTTGGATTAAAGAAGGGTACACGTGAGTTAAGATTGATTTTTTTTCGAAGAATTGTGAAATAAACAACAAGTAGAATAAGACTTCTATTCCTGCCTTGGTAGGTGTTTTTACTCATTTCTTGCTTTTTTGAAGGGAGTGTGATGATTATAGAAATTAAAAAGCAGTCTGCTCAGCAATGAAAATAATGGGTTTGAGAGGGAACTTAATGTTTTCTTACTGTGTCATTTCTATTACCCCAAGCTCCTCAACACAACAGTGTGCAAACATTTCAGCAAGAAAATAAAGACATCCTTCTCCTGCCAGCAGAAATAGCATTACAAAATTAACAAATCTGTGGAAACCCCCTTTTTTTCTTTCGTAACTTTATATAATCAAAGTATGTAGAAGCTGACATAAAAGTCAGATGCACATGAGCCTTTGACATCTGCAGACAAGTCTTTTAATGTCATGTAGAGACTGCAAATATTCTCCAAAAGGCTAAGTAAAATAATTCAAAATATTTACACAATACAAACAGAGACAGCCAAAGAGTAGATGGGATGCAAATTACAGTCTCCAAATAATTTCTTCATTGTTGTGATTAAAAGAAAAATGAGATTACTAATGTGTTCCTAGAAAGTTAAATTTATATTATACTGAATAAAGATGGTTCTTTATCAAATAGAAATATAGAATCCATTTCTAAGAAGCACTTTAATTAGATATTTGCAATTTTGATATTGGAAATCCAGGGCAAGAAGTTGCCCCTGAAATTTATTTGGTTTAGACTTGCTGTGGCTCACCAGAGACACTGATGGGTGTAGCACTCCTACTGCAAAAAAAATAAAAGAGGCAACTACCATGCTTTTAGTCAAGGCTTTTTCTGCTTTACCAGATTTTAAATTTTTAAATTATTTATAGGCTACAGAATAGTATTTTTCTAAAGAACCTCACTACCATTTTTGAGTTCTGCATACAGGGAAACCTAATGGAAATGAATTTTTAAAAATTTGTGATGTATTAGCTTCATGCACTTAAGGCAGGGAAAGGTTAAGCTTGAGTGAAATATTTTTATTTTCTGAATAGCTAAGAACATTACTTCAGGTGCAGACTGACCTTCAGATGTTATTGGGTATAATCAAACTCCTTTCAGTCACTGAAGATACAACCAACAATCTCAATTTCAGGAGTGCAGATGTGGTGCTATAATTAAGACAGAAACTCATCTGACAACTCTCCATATCCAGTTGCTAAAGAAATTTGAGCTATGATCTTACTAGATCTTAATATCTCATTAAATGTTTGAACAAAAGAAAACAACAAACCCCAAACCAAACGACGACCTATGCAAATAAGACAACAAATTTAATTGTCTTTTGAAGGATTTGCCTTGGTAAGTTTGCAGAGTAAATATTCAGTCACTGGAAACGTGGAGAGGACTTCGATATTAAAAGTTTTATAAATGTCTCAGTAGCATTGCTGTCTGTGAAAACCAATGCAGCCCAGAGCAACTATAGTGATCTGACCTTAGATCTGATCTGGTAACAATTTGGTCTATAGAGGTTCATTGTTATTTCTTGGAGTTTTGTCCTTTCTTTTAAATCAAGAAAGAAACACACACTTCATCCTCCCCTATCCATTGAGATACCTTCCACTGAACTAGCCCTTGAGATGTACCCTTCACCCACTCCTCTCTGTCACTAGTTGGTCATTTTGACTAGATGAAAGGAAACAATTAATTGCTCCAGTTATCAGTTTGAACACTAGATGTCCATCCAGTGAAGAGTCAAAAATCAGGTTTTCTAAAGTAAGTCAGTGGGATAAGAACAGATTAAGAACCAGTTACCCAACATTTCCACTCTGATTCTTCAGCATAATAAAACTGGTATCTATAGAAATTAAAGATTATTCACATTCTTAATGTGCAATGGAAAATAATTTATTCAACTATGTTGATCTATATCATGGTAAACACAGTTTAATATTTCAGTCAAAGTGCCTGTTGCATCTCTGCAGCAGCAGTCTCAGAGATGTATTTGTCACGATTTATACTGTTTCCTGGGTCTTTACATTGATTTTTGTCAAGGTCTTATGACACTAAACTTGCTAGAATAACTGTATTTTCACCAATATGTAAGAAAGAGGAAAAAAACCATTATTGATCAGAGTATTTAAAATCTGCAAGGTGCTTTTGTCTGCATGATTAATTTTGTGCCTTCTAGGTTTCAATAATAATTTTTGCTACTCTTCCTCATCACTAGGTCGACTCCAGCTAAATTCCAGCTTCAATTTAGCCTAACATGTACTCCTCCTTCTCCAGCTTCACCAAGTTTCCATGATCAGGCTACTTCTATACATTATCTACATGGTTTTGCCTTCCCATGTCTTTCTTCCTAATTTAGCCAGACAAATCCTCTTTCTAGGAGAATGGAATTCTACACCTGTGCTTCCAGCTGTTCCATCTTCACCCCTTCCAGATGTCTGATTCAATACCTCGAGTAACCCCTTGCTTCCTCAGTCTCATCTGTTTCTTTCAAGAAGCTGGTGGAGGAATGTGTTTTTTCACCATTCCCATTTTTATTCTCCTCTTGTATATTTTTGTTGATCTGCATTTCAGGTTGATACAGCTGAACCATTGGTAAATATTGGAAGTCGTAACATTAGGAAGACAAATTATGCTTCAGCATCCTAGAATACATTGGATTGCATTCAGGAAGTCATTAGAGGTACCCTGGAGATTATAGTATTGGAAAATTCCCATATGTCAGTATATTTTGGGAGATATGACACATAGATCATTTTAACAGTCTTAAAGAAAAATTGTATTGAATCTAGCACAATATTTTGCATAGTGTGTCTAGAGTGTACAACTTTACAAAAAGGAGGTGGCAGTCTGCAAAGAGGTGAATAAAGTTCAAAGTACAAAGGAAATTGGGAGAAACATCTACAGTAAAGCAAAAACACTTTAACTGGTGGTTTGTGAGAGAAATATATTTCATGAATTAAGGATTTTGTGCACTAGGAATATGCTCCATTGTACAGGATTTGTAAGAGACACCATGGACAAGCATAACTCACCATAGCATTAACTCAGTTCTTGGGAGGCATACTATTCAGTGCAAAACCAGAAACACATGGATATTAGAAGTCTTAGAATGTCATCAACTAACTGGTCTATATAAATTTCATGATTGCCCCATCACCCAAATCATTCATAAATATGTTAGATAATTCTGACTCCCATTTCACTCCTCAGTGATGTCACGGTGGTGGGCCATCCACTGGCCTCCATAACTCTGACAGTCAGACCTTTTGAGTCTAACAGTCCATATAGTTTTCCACTCAGCTTATCATTCATTTACCCAGTCCATATATCACCAATTTGGCTATAAGGATGCTATTATAGGACATAATTCCAGATAAACCCATTTGCTGTACTTCGCCTCCCACCTGTGCTCCAGGCAAACCTATGTAATACCAACCATGGCAGAGCTCAGGATAAGCTTCTGTTACCTCTCAAGCAAACTATGGTAAAATCACGAAACAAATCCTGCATCAAATATTTCAGTTACCCTGCAAGGATCCAACCCCAAAGAGCCTCGGACAGAAATCCTTCTGAGCTTTTGTAGCTGCAAAAAGGCGAGTTGAAATACTGCTGGTTAGAGATGAGCTGTACACCAACACTGTGCTGAACAACAGAGTGTTACAACCACTCTCTGCAGTTCTTGTTTCACAAAAATCTTCCAATAAATGGTAAAGGAAAGCTAATTTGCATTTGCTCTGCAGCTCGAGTAACTTATGTGGATACCACAGGTTTATTTCTGTAGGGGACAGAGTTTGTTGTTGATTTCAGCAGACAACTGTTTTGACCTTTCTCCACATTAATATACAAATTCTCAAAAACCTAAGTATTTGGGCTCCTTGAATAATGTAAATTTAATAAAATGTTTTCATTGTGTACTGCTCAGATGAACATTGTGCTGAAATATTGTATAAACTATGTGTTCCTATCTTTGAAATTTATAATTAAATCCAGATGTCAATATGATTTATTTTTAAAACATCTCTCAAACACCATATTAGGAAAGAATACAATTCTACAATATACAGTGGAGGAAAAAAATAGATCCTTAAAAGCTGTAGACTACAGGCACACTATTTTACATGAAAGATAGCACTAGATTCAATAAACTTCTCTGAGTCAAGACTATTTAAGTGATTTATAAACATGAAAATGACATCAACTGCACCTATTCTTTGTACATGCCCTCCAAAACATACCCAAAACTTTGTGTCTGACTTTCCAACAAGTTCACAGGCACTCATAGGAGCACAGCAATGAAAAAAATATTATTTTGTTTTACGTCAGCAGTACTCACAATGCTTAAGAAAATTGGCTCTGACAGCATTCCCATTTTATGTATACACTCCATTAATTTCTGCACTGCCTTTGCTCTACCAGCTAGCCTTAACATTTAAAGGTAGGATAAAGTAAACCATCCTTGTATCTCTTTAAATATCTAGCTAACCTTTAACTTCATCAAAATAAAGTTTTCAAAAGCCTCGTCTTAAGTTTGTGTAAAGTAAACACGCTCTTTACAAGGAAGCATTCAGGCCTTGGCCACTGGGAGGGTTGGAGGCAGAACATTGTGTCAGCCCCGCGCCAGGCACGAGGAGCAGCTCGTGCTGCAGAACTCAAACCTTGGCAGGCACATCCTTCCTTTCCCATGAGGCGTTTTTTTCTAAGAAAATGCAGAGCTGCTCTCCCTGGTCCCTTCTCAAATCCCACCCACCAGCGAGGGGCTGTGCTCTCACATGGATGGTTGTGCCAAGGATGTCCAGAGCTGAGAACCAGACAGATCACAAGGCAGGCTGGCCATTGATGGCACCAACTTGGGGAGGCCTAGGGAAGGTGCCTGATGGAAGTCTGAAAGGGGGTGGGATAAAAGGGGCCGGGATACCCAGGAGGCTCTTTAGAGTACAAAGCAGACAGCTTCCTCCAGAGAAGACAGAAGAGGATTTGGGAGAATTAGAATATACAACGCCAAGTACACAGGCATAGAAATTAGTTCAGACAACCCGGTGTTTGCCTCTTCTCACAGATGCTTTGGGTACTGGGCTGGACCATGGTATCCTATATTAAATTTGTGGAAGATTAATGTGACAGATAACTATCAAAAACAAGTTCCCTGCCTCTACCCATTTCCACCTACATTGGAAGAGGAACCCTTTATGGGTGGGAAGTTTCGTGGAGTGCCTTAGGAGTTCCATATCTGCTACATCACCAAGTGCTTTGCTGATGGAGTGACTTCATCTTTATTTTACATCTGCTTTTAAATTCCTAATCATGCAGTCAGGAGGGGCCAGGTGCTCCTGTCTTCCCCCACTACCTGCTGACACCTTCCCCAGTGAGTGCTGCTGCTGCCTTTGCCTCACTTGGCACCTGCTTATTCCTAAAAACAGGTCAAAGTGCTAAAAGAAGATTATCAACATCTGTTGCCACGACTGAAAGTACAGAGACTAAACAGAAGGTATGTGGTGCCTCAGACTGGGACCTGCCATTAGCAACATAGTACAGGAAGATGAAACTCCTGGTTCACTGGTTACAGCTCTGCCAGACTGGTTCACACACAAAGCAAAGTTTTCTTTGGGAAATGAGAGGTGGGATCAAAGCATGAAATGCTGATAAATTATTTTAAAATAGAGGGGATCGTGTTTGAAACTGCCCTTTTAAGAAGGAGAAATAATTGTGGCTTTCTGTATCCCACATCTGGCTCTAAGCCCATCTTTAAACAGCACAGAAAACCCATCTCACGGAAAATTAAGACTGAGTGATGAAACACTGGAAATCAGTGATTCTCACTGAGTTTGGGCATATTGCACACCAATGGTAGATATTCCTGTTTTGTTTGTCACGTACTCATATTTAGGCAAATTATATTATATCCTTCAGATAATCACATGAACAAAAGATTATTTCAATAAATCACTTCTTTGGCATGCTTAAAAATCTCTGCCCTTCCTGTAAAAATTATTAAAGCAGTTAACAAATCTAAGGACAGTGCTACTGACACAATTTTCTCCTAGGGAGGTTCTGATAATCTGGACAGTACTTTAGTAGTTGTTTGGGTTTTTTTACTAGCTTTTATGCCAAGTAAGGCTACATGACTGCAGAGCTAGCCTTTGCTTAATTAACAAAAGGTAGCTTAGTTAATCCAGTGTCTTCTATTAGACAAACAATTTAGGAGGGAGATACACAAGTGTAAAGTTTGAAACATAGATTGTTTGCCCAAAGGCGTCTGCTACTGTAAACTGTGTTTGAGGCCATGTGAAGTGTAGCATGTTGTCACTGCTGGACATCAGCAGCCTTCCTAGAGATTTATACCACCACATCTTATTAAAGAACCTCATCCTGTACTTGTTTGCACCAAAATTTCTCCTAGGCCAAGCCTACCAACCTCTGTCACCTAACAAACGACTTCTTAGAAAAATGGACACAGATGCTGATCAATTGTTCCCTTTACTGACTCTCAGGAAAGTAACTTCTGATAGTGAGTCAGCCAGAAGCTGCTCATAAACTTTCTCAGCATGACTCTCCAAGAAGCCTTTTATAAAAGAATTAGTGGCATATTTTTTCTCAGAGTCCACCCTTAAGCTCAAAAAAAAGACCTGAAATAGAGAACAGGAAGATCTTTAACTGGAGGAGGGGTGTGGAAATCAAAGATACACTCAAACACTGCTCTTCTACTGGCTTGCTTGTATCTCCACTCTCTAAACAAAAACTGAATAAAAAAACTACTCCAAACATATGACATCCCCTACAAAAAAAGTACACACACACACAAAAAAAAGAAATATTCCCCCACTACACAATAAAACCCAAATAATAATCAAAGCCAAATAACCACCTACTTAAACAAAACCTCCTGTCAGCTTAAAGGCACACTACAAAAGCATTAAATTTGCCAGGAACTGGTTGAATTTCTATTATTAAAGTTTCTTTCAAAGATCTTTGTCAATATCACCTTTTACTTCAAAGCTCCCAAAACAATCTGCAGAGTTTTAAACACAGACCATTCACCAGTATCCTGCTCCTCCTTGACAGGAGCATAAGCAGCCACTCTAAAAATCTCCAAAGGCGCAGAGAAATTTAAAAATAACAACTCTCACCAAAAAAATTCCAACAAATGAGCACAAAACCCCTAAAAATGTGGAAGCCTTGATTAATGCTACTTTCCAAACAAGACAAGACAAAGCTTAGGACTGACACTCTGGTACCATAAGAAAACTAAGAAGGTGCTAAGAACAGTCTAATCCACCCCAGTACGTCCTCGGGGGCATGAATTAGTAGCTTTTACTGGAGACCTCAGGAACAGGCTGTACCCAGACTCCACACACTCTGGACTGGGTGACTCACTCCATTATCACCTCCTTCTCTTTTATTAAAGGACTGTGGTTGTAGGTGCAACTTCATTTCCCTGAAAGCACTCTCCCAGCGTTGTATAGCTCTCTAACCCATGGGAAACAGGAGGCTGTTTTACTGCACAGAAGGAAACTGAAGTAGTTACACTCATCCCCCCTACCCCAAAACAACATTTTAGGATATAATAGCAATTCCCTCAAATGACAACAACTCAGAGAAACCGGTACAGACATGTCACGAGGCAGAAGCCAGAAAGGTCTGACAGAGTCATAAAGGTTTGGAGATTACTTCTGAAGCAAAACAAGATTGCAAATTCAGTTTTTATGAAATAAAATCAGTTTCTAGATAGGCTGGAAAATTTGCCTCAAAGTCCTAAATCACTGCCCTCAAAGAACTCAGGTTGGTTTTTGATATGTGATAAAAGCCTTAATAAAAATAACAGTTGTCCATGGCTCCCTTCTCCTACCTTCCACCCCTGAAGGCAAAACAGCGTGTTCACAATTGTAACTCTCCTACTTCCAGGGCATGCAGGCTATTTCTCTCTCTGAGGTGTTAACAAGCCACTTACATCTAAAGCAGAAGCTAACCTCAGCTTTATACAGGACAGCATCAATTTATTTAGCACATCTGTCGTGTATGCTCTGAATCATCCATGGATGGTTTTGGATATATTGTATGGTTTTTTTGCTAGTCCCACAAAGTCAAAACTTAGTATAAGCAAGTTAAATGTTGTTTATTTTTGTCTGTTGAAACTTTTCAATTTGTTTATTTTAAAGTTAAGTGCAATCACTTGATAGCTAATTAAAAAGCCATAAATTAGCACAGGTGTAACCAAGAGCAAATCTGATAGCAAGGGCAAGGTATCATAACCAATACACACTTGAAAAAACACTACTCAAGACTACTAGCAGAATAGCAGGCCAGGGAAGAAGGTTTTCTTGTTTTTAAGCTTGTAAATGGAATGGTTTTCAGGCTTTAAAGGCTGTTTAAATACAGCTAATAGATCTCTAGATTGCCTTCTCACTTTCTCCTCTGAAGATGTTATTGCAACAGAGCTTTGGTAACAGACAGATGTTTGCTATTTTGGAAGTGCTGTTTATTGAATCTTTTGCTCTGCTCTTACTTTGGGCTTCCTTTGCATCTGTTATGTTTCCTGCTGTTCCTTCTCTCACATTTGGATTGTAAACTTGTGAGAGTAAGGACCATCATCTCACATGCAAGGCTCTCAATTGCCACTAAAAATCAGTCATATGAACAGATGAACACGTACTTAAAAAAATATTCAGTTTGTTGTTTGTTTGGGATTTTTTCAGCAAGCAAAGCCAGAAGTCTTCTGACTTGATATAAATAACCCCAGCAACAACAAAACCAACAAAAATCCAAACCTAAGAACCTAAAACCTTTTGGTTGTAGTGCCTCCAGTTCAACAAAGACAAGATAGGCTGCTGATTTTCCAAACATGTCTTTGTCCAGCACTGTGGAGTCTTTGCTCTGAGTGTTATCTGCTAAAGTTCACTTCTCTTGGAGAATGACAGATCACACATTGTAAGGCAAACTGGTAAAAGGGAGAATTTAGATGATGTGATTCTTTAATTATTAGTGTATTAGACCTGGATCTTCAGAGGTTATACAAAGCTGGAATTAATAGGTCTTTGGCTGGATGGAAAATGCATTCCTTTCCTCTGTCTATATGTCTGAATATTCTAAGGCCAAAGCATAATACTGTGTAATACACCCATTGACGCCAGTTCATTTATCAGGGAAGATAGGGAGTAATATTTACTTCAGCCACAAAGACTCTGTGCTTATAATGAATTCATCATCTGATTTTCTACATCCCCTGTGTTGGGATCTGAAGAGGCTTGCTTGCTTGCTTTTTTCACCTACTGTTTGGCACAGAACCTGTTTGAACAGAGCTGAACTGCAAATGCCACGACCACAAATCCAGCATCTAGCTGGCACTAGGGAGAGAAAAGGTTCTATTTATAGCTCTTCTGGGCAGTGTTAGCCAGTGGACCTTCTGCTACTCTGACCATCCTTGGGACGACCTTCACAAGAATACACCTCTTACTTTGTGATAAACTGTGACAAGGCCTTTAGGTTTGTTAGGATGCTCCTCTAGTTCCTTCCTTTCTTCTCTATAGTATATTGGAGATGCTCAGACCTACAGATGAAAAGGCATTTGAAGCAGCTGCATCTGAATGAAAGCTGGACAGGTTTCAAGCAAAGAAGATGACACATACTGACCTTCATGGTAAGTACTGTGAAATACTGAAACCCAGCAAATTCTCTTTGACACTATCAGCTTTTAAATCACCCTTTTTAATTTTTCTTTTCCCATTTTCTTTTCATTCTCTCTAGCCCCTGTCCAGCTGTATTAAAAGAGAGCTCTTTCTTCTCAAGTAATGAGGTAAAAAACAGTTTAAATAGCTTATAGAGAAGCTCTAACGAACTTGTAGGAATTTAGGCAGAAATTTCTTGGAGTCCATTAGAACAGGGAGCAGAAAGATATACTGAGTTCTTATTGCCATCAAAACTACTGCACAGATCTTGAATAAATACAGTAAGCAACAACTTGCAGCTTGAGCTGGAATACAGAGGTTGATGTGCACGTGTGACCACAATATCCATGTTATTGGAAGTGTATCTCTGTTACCTGCTGAATTTTGTTGCCTTAAAATAACTCCTTTAAAATACGAAACGCATGAATTGCACCCACAATGATAATTGGAGCACTGAGAATCACAAGAAATTTTGGACTGGCTCTTTGGATAAGAACCAAAGTAATTATAACTCGATCACTGTCAGGAGTTATGTGCCGTATAGCCTGTTCCTGGGGTGGTCAAACAACAGCAGTGATTAGAAAGTAAACACTCAGTAACTGCAAAACGCCTCAGAAACCCAAGAATTGCTAATTGGAACCAGAAAGTGATTTGTTTAGTGTGCACTATAGTGTACATGAATATGTCAAACTTAGATATTTGCTTTAGAGAACCTAAAGAAACTTTTTAAGTTTACCTTAACTTCTTAATTCTGCGTTGATTGTTGAATAAATGACTATTTCTTGCCAAGACACCCTTGTAAAAGCAGCTGTTGAAATAAAGTGGTTTTTTCCTGCCTGTTTTCAAGATTTAAGTAAACAATGTTTTATCGACCAAGTAGCTTCATTTGAGAGTTTTAGACTGAGCTACAACAAACTGAAGACAAAGATTTCAAATGTTCTAAGATGAGATTCAATGTGAGTGAAAAAAGTAACACTCAGTGGAGTGCCCAGCTCTCACTCTGTATTAACCCTACGTCAAATACTGTTTACACAGGCTGCGTGCTAATCATAAATCCTTGTTAAACACTGGCTAATAATTATACTTTGTACTTATTCAGAGCCTTTCATCTGATCATGTCCGAGCCCTCTGCAAACACAAGTTCATTTTTACAACATTGTAGGAGTAGCTAAACAATTACTAAAGATGCCAGATCTCTGGAGTAGAAACCATAGAATCATAGGATGGGTTGGGTTGGAAAGGACCTTGCAGATCATCTTGTTCCAACCCCCCTGCCATGGGCAAGGACACCCTGCACTAGACCAGGTTGCTCAGAGCCCCATCCTACCTGGCCTTGAGCAATTCCAGGGATGGGACATCAACAACTTCTCTGGTCAACCTCCTCCAGTGCCTCACCACTCTCACAGTAAAGAATTTCTTCCTAAAATCCAATCTAAACCTACTCTCTTTTGATTGGAAGACATTCCTCCTTGTCCTGTGACTACATGCTCTTAGAGAAAGTCCCTCTCCAGCTTTCTTGCAGGCCCCCTTCAGGTACTGGAAGGCTGCTATAAGGTTTCCCCACAGCCTTTCCTTCTCCAGGTTGGATAACCTGAACTCTCTCAGCCTGTTCTCATAGGAGAGGTGTTCCAGCCCTCTGACCACCTCCAACAGGTCCATGTCCTTCTTTTGCTGGGACCCCAGGGCTGGATGCAGCACTGCAGGTGGGGTCTCACCAGAGCAGAGCAGAGTAGAGGGGCAGAATCACCTCTCTCACCCTGCTGCCCACTCTGCTTTGGATGCAGTCCAGAACACATTTGGCTTTCAGGGTTGTGAGTGCACATTGCTGGCTCCTGTTGAGCTTCTCATCAACAAACACCCCCAAGTCCTTCCCTCCAGGACTGCTCTCAATCCATTCTCCTCCCAGCCTCTACTTGTGCTTGGCATTGTTCTGACCCTCATGCAGGACTTTGCACTTGGCCTTGGTGAACTTCATGAGGTTCACACAGACCCACCTCTCAAACCTGTCCAGGTCCCTCTGTCTCTACAGTAGGACAATGCTCAACATCCTTCCCCAGAGTTAAGGGCAGATTCAACTACTCTACTGTAGACTGCACAAATCAGCTGTAGTGGAGGTTTTATGTTAAAGGTAGCATGGTGAAAATGAAGCTATACTTTCATTGTGTTCTACTCATAACAACAACAACAAAAATTATTTCTCGTAACTAAATGTCATACTCTGAAACTGGTGACACAAAGACACCTCACACAGTAAAACCACAGACCAGAAAAAAGTCTGAAGCGCAAACATTAGGAAGGCCAGTCAGTTATCTTAATCTGATAAACTGGTTTTGGCAACAAATTAAAACAGTTGTTTCATGTTTGTAGGTAGTTTTTAATGGCTTGTTCTTGCATTTTAAGGTACTGGCTCGAGATTTCAGGTTCATGACAGGAAATGGATTTAACTGTTTTTTCTTTTGGCTGTTACTTTAAAAGAATAATGATGATGCAGTGACTACAGCAAGAGATAACTTATGTCTTCACTGGAATGAGTGAAGAAAGGCCTCAAGGTGACTAGCATAAAACATAAATTATGCATCAACTTAAGTGAATAGCAACACGAAAGCTCCTCAAGTAATCAGTATATCTAGCAGATGGCATAGGCTCAACTTCATTAAAAAGCAACAATGTGAGAGACCAGGCTCCAGATTAAGATTTCCTCTCTAAAAACAGTATAGGGAAACAACTAACTTCTCCAAATATTCATATGCATATTAAAGTAGTCACCAAATACCTACTAACAACCATTATCAATGTCAGAGAATACATCTAGTGTTCACTGTATCATGGCCAGAGTTTTAATAAAAGAGGCATGGAAAGTGACCACTGAAATATGAGACATGATGGAAAACAGATCTATTCCCTAGGAGCACAGCTTCCTTTGCTTTCCTTTACCAAAGCAAGCTGCAGATACCAAGAACCTCTGTTGTAATGAGAACTACAGAAGAGAGTTTAAGTTCCTTTCGTGTTCCTGATGTCAAGATCAATTTATGCTGGTCTAGTGCTTCACATTTAATAGAAAACCCCACAGGGATCTTTGAACCTGAGCAGGCTGCCAAGAGCCTGGAAGCACTGGTGCAGCAGAGGAGGATGACTTGAGCAGCACAGGACTGGCCCCAACCCTCTACCAGCACGTGCACAGACATGGTGAAGAACAGGAACAGGTCTTTCTAAACAAAATAGGCATGAAAACTGGAGGCTGACCAGTACAATACCTACAGTAATACCATATGTTCGTGATGTCTTCAGGAATTTTACTATAGTTTTCAATCCAGGTATTTTCTTCCAACTTTGACACTTCATTTTAGCCCTTAGATTACCTATTTGCCTTATTTCCCACTCTTTTATTCCCTGCTGAGTTTGGTCCAGTGCTTCCCTTTCCATCTCTCCTCTGTTGTTTGTTTTCCTAATCAAATGATCTCCTTCCATTTTTACTGAGCACCACTTACCTAATATTTAAACAAATGAAATAAACCAAATCAAATTAAATAAACCAAACAGAGAAAACCTGCTGTCCCTATGTAATGTTTATCTGTTTAATATAATCCATTGCTCCATGCCATACTCAAACTGTGAAATCTTCAGCAATTGATTGCTTTAGTCTGTTTATATAATATCTAGTGAAACAAAATCATATTTCTAGAGGGCATCAAGGTCTTATCACACTAAAGATAATTAGTCTTGTTGCTGATGGTTAATAGTACCAACAGTTCAACTACGAGCAAGAGGTCTAAGCATATAGATGGAAATAAATCCAAAGAAAAGTAACACAATCACTAATAGCAATTAACGTATATTCTAAACATCAGCCATCATAAAAAAAAAAAAAGAAAGAAAAAAACAACCAACAGATCTCCTATTATTAAAGTAAGTTCCTTTCTCAGAAACTTCCCATCCAAAGCACTATAAATTATCTCTGTTTTGAGCTGAAGTTCCAAGAAGTTAGAATCAGTTTTACATCTTCCAGCAGCTAATGAAGACTGTATAAGTGCAGACAAAACATTCTGCTGTTATCTCAGTAGTCAGAAAAAACAAACAGAATATTTTATAGCTTAAAATAATTCCTTCACAAAACATTTTTAATACCATGTGACCGTGCTAAGAAAATATGCCAAGTTATTTTGTCATTTTAGTTTGAAATATATAGATGGCTCTTCTGTCATGTATCAAAACACTAAACTCATTTTTCACTGCACAGACAAGCAGCTGGGTGTACACATGATTAAACACTGCTGAATATTCGGTGTTTTTAGAAAAGCCACCTTAATGGCTAAGAAAATACTCCCTTTGTGTGTCATCGGCCATTTAGCCAACTGTGAGTAGAACATTCAAAGGACAGCTCTGACCATAAAGGTGAAGACAAGGGTTTTATATGTAAGCTGTGGATTCTGGCCAGATAAAACAATAACTCTGGATTCTGGGAGAAATGCCTATCGCAGCTCTCCAGGCAGGGCAGGACTCTTGGGCACTGCAGTACTGAAGGCAGGGCACGAGGCATCCTGGCCCACAGCTCACACCACATCTGGGGGGTAGTGCCTCTCCATCCCCTACTTCTGTCACATCAGATTCCAGCCTTAGCCCCCCTTTACAGCGTTGTTTCCTTGTGTGCACAGGTTTATTCCTATGGAAAGCCACCAGTGTTACCTGAAGCAGATCAAACAGAGGCACAGCAGTAATTGCAAGACAGAGCTTACCAGTACAGAAATGTACTGCACTACCGTGCTCACCAAATTTGTGGGGCTCTGGACAGTTTTCCCCAGGCAGCACAACCAGTCCTCAGTCAGCCCTAGTTCCAGAATCACTGCTCTGAACTTTATTTCATGGTATGTGTCAATATTTTATCTTGCCAAGCCCAGCATTAAAGTGCTGAATATTTGGATTATCCAGTGAGGATAAATTATTCTGCAAATTACAGAATGGAACTATCCTGTACTTCTCTTTCCAAGTCAAATTAACACAGGATGCAACGTTATCACTTAGAGACACAGCAAAACAATTAACAAATAAGGTCTGGCAAGCTTTAAGTAAGACAATAATACTAACCGGGTAAACAGGTGGTTCAGACAGAAATAATTTTCAGAGAATCAAGAGGAATAAGAGGAAGAAAAAATAAGCATAATTTCTGTTTTTTCTTTAAACATCAGATTATTTCCTCAGCAGACGTTTCTGATTGCATTTACTTTCTAAAAGACAATCTTTTTCTCCCCCTCCAGGAGCATCCATTCCCTGTGCCTATCAGACACACTTGAAATAAAATATATTCCCTATTGCTGCTAGGACAGATCTTTCCACTCTTTAAGTCCTTGCTGAGATAACGTGGAGGCTTTTGTCTGTGTGCTGTAGACAGGGGAGTGACGAAGAGGGAAAGTAGATGGTTTGCTTGTTGGCACAGGAAGAATTTGCATGAAATACGGAACTGAACACCAATTTACAAGTCCTAACCCAAATCAACATGACAGCCCCAGTCTGACCCTGGAACATCACCCTTTATTTTTCCCAGACCAGTAAACAGCAGGCAGGTAAACCCTGCTTAAAGATTACCAAATGGGTTGATCCTTCACAAACAATCAGCAGTAGCCACCTCTCTTTGCCTCCTTCATTGTTCCCTTGGGGACTTCATGGCTGTGATCTTTCCTTTGTAGCATCAATTCTGCTGTATGTTGGATCGGTTTTGTCTCAGCTACAAAAAGGGACTTAAATGATTGCTCTGTCCAGATATCTGAATAACTCAGTAAGTTAAATAACCATTAGGACTAACCACAGATGAGGTACAAATAAAATAGCAGTTCTTATAAATAAACATGGGGACATCACCCGGCCCCTTTCCACCAAGTGCTTTGGATCAGCCTCTACGGAATAAGATATGTAAACACTGCAAGCCTCAACTTTGATTCACACTGAGGCCTTTATAAGATTTACTTCCAGGGGAGACTTGATAGCCCTAGAGAACTATTCAAACTGGCATTTTGAGCAGCAGAGGTCTCCAGTATTTTTGGCCTCAATATTTTGAAGCATAGGACATAAGGCAGTTAAAACAGCCTGTAGATTTAATCATTTTGCAATGCTATATTCTACTGAAAATATGATTCAATTGTCTTAGTGATTTAATCTATCCCTTGATGTCACAAGTGCTTTCTAATTTTTTAATCTACTTGTTCAGGTCTAACTGTAATGTATTGTACAGCCAGATAATTGTCAGATAGTGTAAGCCAAAGGTTTACCTTCTGGTAAATCTGTGCAAGGCAAAATCAAGGTTTTGGGGATATAGCTGTGCTAGTCTGGTCCAAGTTCCCATCTCTCAGGGCAATGAGATGCATTTTGCAAAATGCCAATAGCTAGTACTTCAACAGATGAAGTTCTAGGAACACAACGTTCCCCAGGGAATGTTGCATACCTGGTTGGCAAACAGAGGTAGAATGTTTCCATTTCCAGTGGCAGATGGTGGAGGGAGGTTCCTCCACACCATTTGAGATGAATGTAGCAGAAGCAGCAAGGATTGCGTTGGGCAGTGGGGGAATCATACCCAGCAATAACATCCAGTCCTGATTTTGTAAGGAACATCTACTTTCCTCAGCACCATCTGCTGGACAACAGCAGGTGCTGAAGACCATCACAGAAAAGGTCTATTTTTTTCCTGTTAGTTTTTAAACTATCTTCTGAAATGCAAGACAAGATTTCCCTTCAACAAATCTCCCTCAGAAGGCAGAGTCATTAAATCTCATGGGGGACGTTGTTTTTGTTATTTTTTTTAGTTGTTTGTTCTGCTTTTCAAAAAAGAGAAAAAGACTCCACAACAAAAAGTGCCTCAGCAATATCCAATCAACTTCCTGTTCCATTTTAAGTTCTATAGGTCTTTCCTCCAAAAGAGTTGAGCATACTGTGAATTCAGACCTCTTGTAGCTGAGTGTACTCTCCAGGGACAGTAGACTTCCACTACTCATATTGTTATCCCAGAGAGTTTCTGGTAAGTGGCAGCTGAAAATATACAAGCAAAAAAAAAGGGGGGAATGAGAAGGGGGTGTTCCACACAGAGCCCTTGTACAGTGTCGAGGCTGGATTTCACACTTTGAAAGGGCAAGGGAAATGGTAAATGTTAATTAAACAGGACCTATGACCAGGAGGCAGCACTGTGATCACCTAATCTGACTTCCTGAATAACACAGACAGTTAACCCAAACATTTCAGAAATGGCTCTGCCCTAAATATGTTTGCACCGAGGGTTTTATTCCCAAATTATCTGGAGACAAAAGAGCAAGCATTAAAGGAACGTCTAAGCTCAAAGTGATTATAATGTAAATGGAATTGCTGTCACATTTCTTGCTGTAACTGTTTCACAGATGGCAAAGCATCTTTAATCAGAGTTGAGGACCATAAGGAGCAGAGCAGAGCAATGTGCATTCTCTCCCTTTGTACAGAACCACTCTGGGGTGAAGTGTGCCAATTACAGCTTGATCAGGAGTTTTCTAGTGAAATGATTTCTTTTGTCACAAACTCTTGACATGTGAAGAGCAAAACTTTTCGTGCAACAGTACCAGGCACAAAGCGAGCTGCATCAAGAAAAATGGAATTTCCAGTTAAAAAAAATAAAATAAAAATCACAGAGACAGGATGAGAGGCACAGAGAAGAAAAATAATAGCAGAGAAATCCAGTGTTTAAGGCACTTCCATAGCACAAGCAAGTTTTACTTTCCCCTTTTCCTGGTCACAAATCAATGTATCCATAGAAATTGCTTTAATGTCAGTGTACCAGATGGCTGAGGTTATGATCAGACTTGCTGGTGGGCTGCCCTCTGTATCTCCTACTGCAGATCTTTTATTCTGTGTACACAGCTAATGCCCTCTCTGTGAAATGCTCCCACACTGCAGTTGCCATGGAATACTCATTTACCTTGGACATTGGATCCAACGAGGAATAAACCCTCCTCTCCAAAGTATATTGTTCTATATAAAATGGAACTATTTTAAAAATATTTTTTTAAATATGCCAGAGTAGCTGATAGTACAGCTGATCTTGGCATTCACCCTAGATAAGGCAGACTGAGGTAGAAGTCATTATTCTTGATCTCTTGTTCTACCTCCTCCCTTTTTTTCTCCCTCTCCATACTTAAAAAAAACCCCAATCAAGCAACTAAAGAACCAAATAAAATCCACCAAACCCTAACATAAAATAAATACATAAAGGTAATGGGCCTTGTTTTATCTCACTGTGAAACTGGATTCCCACCCTTTTATCTGTCCTCACTTCAATCAAGCAGCAAATATTTTTTGTCCCAAGCCCTGTTTTCTGTAGTTGTGTTTGTCTAGAGCAACACTACCCTTTCTCCATGTTCTTAAGTAACAGCCATAGGAAATCTTTCGATAGAAATTCTAATAAGGGACTCAAAACTCCCTGAGGTTTTACATTTAGAATTTCAGTTACCAGTTGATAAGTCAGGTTTGAATTTTGCACATCTCCTCTGAACCCAAGTCTGCGCTCACTCAGTCCAATACCTAATAGATTTTTAGAAGACATGGAAACCTTCTTTTGCAATAATCCCTGTTGGATCAGGCAGGACAGAGAACTTTATAAGTATGATTAAAAAAAAAGAAAACAAAAAACCACAAAATACCCCCAAATAAAGTGCAAACCAAACAAAAGACATACCAAAGAGCCCAACAAACCCCCCACAAAACCCAAAACAACTGCTCCCCTCCTCCATCCTCACCTCTAATTAATGTTTTGAATAAAGAAAATTAAATTACAGCTGGGATTTCAAGACAACCACCTCTGTATTGGAAATCGTGTGCATTCAAGCAAGATACATTTGTTTTTCCTTGGATGCTTATCTTTTTCTAAATGATGGATTTACAAAAAGGGCAGCTGCAATGGCTGCTGGATTGGTTTTGTGCCTTTAACTGATTCCTGTCTAACTTCCGCAGCTTGATTATGATTAACTACATGATTTATGTCTTCTTGAAGTGCATAACTCTCTCCTGACAGTTTCACAATCAGCTGCAGGGTCAAGGAGGAACTTCTTCTGTAGGCTTATTGTAGATAAAACCCAAATGGTCTAAAGGTCTCATTTTAAACAGAGGAGCCAACTTCTGGTAGGCAGTAATGGGGGGGTGGGGGGGTGGAAGTCACATGTTTTCCTAAGGTTGTTGGATATTTCAACATAAGTTTTTATGGGAAAAGGACTTTGATAAGAAAAATTATGCAGCGACAGGTTTGAGCAGGGTTTTGCTTTGTTAACCAGTACAAGCAGAAGGGGATTCTTGAAATGTAAAAATTTGGAAAGAAAGGATGAAAAATATCTTGCATTATTGTACAGTACATTGTGTAATTCAACATCAGCTGAATTACCTGGCCCTGAGAAGGATCCCATAGGATCCAGAATATGCTGCTGCAGAAATGCAGATACAAAAAGGAACCAGCATCTTATGATTAGGGTGCTGTGCTCACAACTGAGATGTGGCCTCAGTTGCCTTTTTTGGTGTTCTGAAGGGTCACTCAGTTGAACCCAAATGCAACAAAGCATGAACCTCTGTGCCTAAAGTTCAAGCCATGTGCAAGGCACCCAAGCTGGTGCAGGGGTGCAGTGTTTGTTGTGCTTGTGCCAAAATGTGGCACTTCAGAAACAGTTGAGCAGAATTGGTTTGGTGTGCAGAAAATTGGTGGTATCCAAAAAGGTAGAAATGTGGATTTCACACTGCTACTTTTGATGTTCCTGAGCTTATGTAGCTTCACATTAAAGCTTCACCTGTCTCAGTTATGAGCTCCAAAAACATCGACAAGGCAGGAAGTACTGAACCCATAAAATCATTTTTTAAGGATACACAGTTGTGGGTACAAACACATTTGAAACAACACTCCCAGTGATGCAGGTGTGCTGGAATAGGTAGAATAAAGTGATGTCCTACCTAATAGTATAACAGCATGTGGGGATGGCATTGAGAACACCTGTCACACAGACTGGTGAGGGAGGAAGCCTAAATCACTCCAACAACTCTACTGAGGAGTTAAGGTTGGGATTTAATGATCTGGCTGAGATAAATAATGATCAGATTCCTCCAAGCTGGTGCTACAGTGACTTCAATGAATTTAAGTCTGGGTTGCTGCCCTGCCTTGGCCCCACACCAGCCCCAATTTATTCTTTATTCCTCCAATGGTGTTGGTGCCACCTCACAGCAAATCAGAGGAGACGTGCAGATAATTTATTGTTACTTTTATTGCTGAATTCATTTTCAGCTGGACCAGTCCAGCGATCTTGTTCAGCTGATATAATGAACACAAAGGAAGATCTGTGGCTAGGGATGGGGCAAAGTCATCCCTTTCATTGACAGGCCCCAGGACCACAGGTTTAAAATAAATGTGAAACAGCACACTCCAAGGGAAAAAACAAAGGTGACTGTTAAGAACTCGGTGGTCTGGAAAACCCTTCCTTCATAGCTTTTGTTTTCAAGGGCTAAGCCAGCTGCCTTGTGCAAGATTAATACAGAATCTCAGTCACACGAGATTGGGGTGGACGTAAAGACACCAGAGGACATCCAGAAGAAGGCAGCAACTGAACTGTGTGCTCATCTGTCTCATACCAGAGAGAACGAGCCTGTCACTGCAAGAAAACTCATCCAAAAAAGGTTTCCAGCAAGGAAATAAGACATGCTTTGAACACAGTTATTTTATCTGCTTACTTGAGGAAAGAGTTGAGCCTGGACGTGTAATGACTAGCCAGAGGCTGAGCAAGCTGTGTGGGTCTGCTGGGGGCTCACTGTATTTGAGGAAGGATTATGCAGCACCGTGAAATCAACAGATTTTTTTATTCCCACAGCTTTTATAGGCTTGTTCTGTTTTCTCCAGGTTATAAAGTTGTTTTGAAGCCTGGGTCATTGACGTCAGCACGTCACATCCATTCAGCCTTGAATCTTTCCTGACAGCGTTTTTATGCACCTGCGAGCTGGGAGCACGTACAGGCACCAAGAAACAATGGTGAAAGAGGCTTTCATTGCCACCATGAGAACAGATGAAAGCATGGCCCCTGAGGAAAGGTTAAGTGACCAAAGCACTTGAATCTGAGAGATCTTTGAGATGAACTGCAGTCTTCAAATATATAAAAAGGAACTGGGAAAATAAAAAAGGTAGTTGGTTTTTTTGGCTTTTTTTTTTTCTTTTGTAACAGGGCAAGAAGTAATGAGCTTAAATTGCTGAGAAGGGGAGTTGAGTACAGACACAAGATTAAGACTTTCTGACAGCAAGGACAGCGAAGCCTGGGACCAGTTTAACAAAAGAGAATTCTTCATCAGGGCTAGGTTAGACAGTTCTGTCATGGATGATTTAGACTAACCGGAAGGAAAAGGGGAGTAGGAGGATTCCTAGGATTCTGAAATAGTCATCAAAATATTAGAATAAGGGTCTTTAAGACTGAAGCATGGACAGCATCACACCTCTGCTGATATCATGGCATGGAGCACAGTCAGCTTCAATTGCAATGAGGACTTTTCCCTTGTGACTTCAGGCACTCCACAACCCTGCCTCAGTTCTGCTATAGTGCAAGAGAGTTCACTGTCTTTCCTTAAAATGTAAGAAAGAGATTGAATAACAACAGACAACCACTACGAGGGTAAATTTCACTGGATAAATTGGGAAGTGATATTCTATGCCCAGGAAGAGACTCTAGTAGAGAATATTACTTGTCTCCTCTAGCTTGCAGTCTATAAATCATTACCTAAAAAATTTATTCATAGAAACATGAAAACAGCAAAAACAGGGAAGGTAAAAAAAAAGGAGCTAGTCTTACATTAATTACTCTGTGTATTGAACAGTAGTTATAGCAGCTGATACCACAAACACATAACTGCTGTGGTCCAAATTTGGTACTTCTTAAAAAAAATTTTAAAAAAGCCCCACACAAGTCCTTCAACTTTATTTTTACCCATGGCCGCTGGCATCATGTATGTTTACCATTTGTTTCTTTGAAGAACACTAAATCCTAATTGTTGACAAATGTCTGATTTCAAGGAAACTCCTATTGTTACACGTTATTTCTCGTCTCATTCACCTGCTGCAATTTTCACAAAAAAAACCAAACAAAAAACAAACTCAAACCAAAATAATAAACCTTCCCTCCAAAACACCCACAGGTTATGTTGATAAGAACAAGTTATTTTATATATGCCCTCCAAAAAAGACACTGTTTTGATGCGGGTTTTTTTAATGGGAATGGTGATGCAACAAAGATTTCCATGCATTTCCCTTCTGGCTCCAAAACAACTTGCCTGGAATCAGCACAATACAGACACAACACAATCGATAGTCTTATTTCACAGGAATCAACTACCACATCTAAAACCAGATAATTATATACTTGGACACAGATGAAGAAAAATCTGAGGTAAGTCTTTCCAGTCTTTTAATTAATGTATATTAAAAAAAAAGAAAAAAGTAACAATATTGAGTGCAGACACTCACCTCAAAGTGAATGGTATATTATTATGAGTCAAGAAAAAATATTGATACAGATGATATTTTCCGGATGTAGAAGCAAATACAAAAGACATGATCTTCTAAAAAGTTCACTATGGACAGGTTGAGTAACTGCTGTACATTTTTGAGATGAAGGTTTAACATGGTTGAGAATAAAATACATGTGACACAATATTTTGGGGAGTGGAACTCTGTTCTGCTGGGGCAAAGAGATGGATATTTACTTTCAACATTTAGAGGTTAGAAATTATAACTCATACATGATGTAAAAATGCAAATTAGTCTCTGCGACCATCAGAAAAGTGGGGAAAAAATGACTAACACTACAGAGCAAAAACTATGCCAAAAATGCAATTGTTTGAAAAAATGAGTAGCAGCCACTAATTAAATTTAGTAGATTAGTGATAGATGAGCTCTCCACATCTAAAACACTCCCAAATTTTCAGAATCCACTCAATTTACATGAGAAGTTTGATGACAAGGACAAATTAGCTCTCTTAAACTATCCTTGAGATGACTGGTCTTTGCTGGAAGCAGAGTCGTGGGCAGCCAGGTAATTCACATTGTCATGGTCAGGCACCATAAGGGCCTGATTGTTCTGATAAAGACCATGGGAGTCACAAACAACATTATTCCCCCTCTGCAAACATTTAACTTTATACCACTTCTCTTTTAAAATATTTTATCCAAGTTAAAATGAAGTCTCTTTATTGTTTTATGAAGGTTCTGGAGACTCAGAGTCTGTGGTTATTGTGATCGGCATTTCTTGTTGCAATAGTATTTGTAAATCAACTGTTTAAAATTATATTTGGCTATATTTAAATGATTTTAATTTTGCTAATAATTACTAATTTGATATTTCAAACTGCATATCATTCTTTTTGCATTTCTTTTAGTTACATTGAGTCACAGATTGCAAATTCATGTTGCTTGCCAAAATATTAAATTGTCAAAGATTATAATTGACAATATACCATGTAAATAACAAAAATTTTATATTTTCATGTGTGAAATATATATTCATATTTTCATAACCAACAGAATTAGGTAAACGACTTGCCCAAAAATTTGGTCCAGGTTGTGGAATAGCAGAACAGGGAGCAGCAGAAGCTGTTAGTACTTATTCTTCTACAGTAAGAAACTACTTGCGAGCAAAATTCACAGTATTGTGTTCAAACAAGAGGAAGAAAAGGCTTTTGATTTATTCTTCCCAGTACTCTGAATCTACATCACCATTCAAAAGGAGCATGTTGTAGTACATTATTATACCAGTAATAATTATAATAATTTGCATTCCTATATCTTTCTTGCTGAAAGATCCATACGTGCCTGTAATTTACTTGCAGCCTGCAGACTGCTTTTTTTGTGCCCCCAGGCATGACAAAAGGAGAAATATCCACTCTGATAAGAATATAATCACACAGAAACAAGTAAATTCTAGCTGAGGACTATAGTCTGGCACTGGATTCCACTAATAGCAGGACATTCCTATGCTGGGTTAGCAAGGACCTGTTATTTAAGTTAAGCTCAGTTATTTTGAGCGAAAAGTGTCTGAAAATGAAAGTTTTGGAGTCCTCATGCTTCATCCAGACAAAGAGAACTGTAACGAGCAGCTGGAGGGAAAGTAAAAGAGTAATCTACTTAGGTTTCAGTATTTTAAGAAGTTAGAGTTCAATTCTGCAAAAGGACAACATTTCTAAAAGGAGTTAAGATGAAGAGCAAGCATTTCTTTAGTCTGATCATGAACGTAGTGCCCTGAAGAAAAGTTTGAAAAAATAATTAAATAAAGCAAAAAAATCCCCAAAACTCTTAGATTAACTGTTCTTTGATGAAAAAAAAAAAAAGTTACATAAAGTTTTTTAAGATAGAGGAAAAATGCTTAAAGTGATTATATCAATTGCAATGTTGGTGCTACAGTTGTTCATTTACATTGGGTTCAGATACATTCAAACGAGTATTACCTTAGTCCTCCAGTATTTCAATTCATTTACAAAACTTGAAGACTTCTGTTTCACTGCCATAAGCTGAACTCTTAAACTAGAGATCTATAGTAATATGCATACAGGTAAGGCAAAAACTGAAAGTACATCAGAAATAATATACTTTTTTGGTTACTCTTAATAGAATTAATAGATGACAAAATAGAACAATGCTCAGAAAAAGCCCCTTGATCTAACACTAGCTCTGGAGGACACAATAACATCTTTGCCAAAGGTAAGAAAAACAAAAAAATTTTTTTTTTTTTTTAACTCCACTTTCTATTTGCATTACAGTAGATCAGAACTGATGCCAACTCTGAAACACGGAACAAAATCCTGATGAATCTTAGGAATACTTGGATTTGTGTTTCCATCCTGCCAAATTAAATGCTTGCAGACACTTTCACTGGACTATAGATTCTTTTAAATTCTGATCTGAACTCATGTTTAACTCTCCATTGCAAAGAGCAAACCTTCCAGAAATGTGTAATTATCCTGATATTCAGAAAGGAAATAAAATCATGTCTCTGTTTTTAAGCAACATAACAGGAAATTGCTAGGGGCTTGTTCACCATTAGTTTGATTTTCCCTTCATCCAGGAATACTCCTGATTGCCCCAGGGCATGGATTATATTTAATCACACCATTTCACAGGAGCACATTTACAAGCCAGTAGTTTTAGAAAGTAGAGCTTTTGTAAGATTCATGATACCTGGTCAGTGATGAACCCTGAGCTTCTAAGAAGGGGGTATGGCACCTTATCTGACTGCCAGTACCCTGAAGTTACTTTTCAAATAAGAAACAAAAACCTACAAAATCACAATTTAAAAGGTAAATTCTAATTATTATTCTTTCTGAAGAATTTCACTCTTCTCTATCTAAATTAAAAAACGTACAGCCTGCTTATTGCAGTGGCTGCAGCAGAGGCTGGTGTTAATGCAGAGGCGCCAAAACAGCAATACACAAAAATGGCAACAGCCTTTGTACAAATGTAGCTGGAAACACTTTGAAAATGAGTTTTCTTTCAATATCCTGAAAGTCACTTTCAAAGAAAGGCATAGGGATCATTCTTAATGCTTACACTGTGTATCCATGTATTAAAAACACAGGGATACCTGAACAGAAACCCCTAATAATGCTGATAACCCACAATGTACTTTCACGTGAAGTTCTGCTTAAAAACTGACATTTCTGTAAAATTATATCAAAACTAATGTTGTGTTCTATACTCTGAATGACTCATCACTTCGTGTTTGACTCAATTTTGGTTGTCTGTCTGTAGTGCATTGTTATTTATTCAACCTGGATGGCTTAATTTAAAACGTATTTTCAATTCAGTACAATTTAAAACTACTACTCATGTCATTAAGAACAAGAAGAATATGACGTGACAAAGACAACAAGCCTAACAACCCCATAAGTTTGATCCAATTTACAAACACGGCAGCAATCTTTAATTAATTAATTTCAAGAACTTTAGAAAAATTAAAAGCCTAGCATGAAACTTTGGCTTTCAACGACTATTTTTTTGGAAGGCACCAATACTGACAGCTTGTATCAACTGCAGGAGCTTAAGGAGCTTGCAACAGCACTTCCTTAGCCTTTCATTCATATATTATAACTTCTTTTTTGTGCATGTGTATTTATCAAAAAATATAGAAACTTTCAGAGATATTTGTGTAAGATGCATTTCTCATGAACACAGCATTCAGATCAATAAACTGAGAAAAAGCAAACATTTACTTGAGCAGCAGTAGTAACAAAAACCTGAGATCTGAGGTCTAGTTCTGTTCATATTTATTTGAAACAAAAAAAAAAACAAAACAAAACAAAGCAAACAAAAAAACCCAAAACAAAAAACCAACAACAAGCCAGGATATAGCCACCAACGATAGTTTTAAGACAGCTCTAAGCTTCCTTATCACTGTAACTGTCAGAGGGTGGTTTAAAATTTGATGGGTATCTGCCAAGAATAAAGTCCTATTTGTCATTTTAAAAACAGATGCAGTAAAGATTCTTCCCAGTGCATGGAACCTGAAAAAATAAATAATGATTTATATTGGTCAAATGGATATACTGGCTATTTTAATTGAAAAAGAACAATTTCTACCAGTGAAGTAAGTGCTCCAAAATTTCATTATTAACAAAATAACACATCACAGAAAAGCCAACAAACTCCAGACACTCCTGAGTGATGTTTTATAATCTAAGGATATCCTCCTTCTGATTACTAAATTCTCTTGCTTTTTTTCTATGCTAAGCTTTGCTCCACCGGAAAGTTCTGGTATGAGGCGGGTCCAAACTTGCCTCACTGCCTTCTGTACCTCTCTGCAGGTTTCTGTGTCCAGAGACTTGGAAGTACATTGTCCATCCGTACCTCACTCCCTTCCTGCTCTGCTGGAGGGTGCACACCCAACCCACACAACCAGAGCTCTTAAAGTCCATTCAAACCTCAAAGTATAACAGAGTTAAATGGGAAGTGGACAAGAAATTTGGATCCATGAGGGGTTTTGCGTGCTCCCAAATTCAAGTGCTCTAAGGCCAAGATCAATAGGGATGCAAGAGTTGCCTTAGAATCAGGAAACAAACAAACAAATGAAAAACCGCAAACAACCCACAAGTTCTTTTTTAGACAAAACAATGTCCTGAGCCAGATTAGCTAAGAAAAAAATTCCTAACTCTTAGTAGCAAAATTTCTAAGGGATGTAGTATACAAAAAGTTTCTCTAGATAGAAAGTAGTGGGGGTTTATTAAGTGTTTATACAAACTTTCAGTCTCACTTGGATGACATAGTTGGTGGGCAGGTGTGAAATTAAAACTCAATACTATAGGGAAAGAGAAGGAAACTTGATAGAAATCACTTAACAGGACTGTAAGATAATACCTCTCTGTGGTGCCTGTCTTCCTGACATAGATTAACATCAAGAATTAGTTTTTAATTTATGGCACCTTAAAGGGATTGCTGCTGAAAAATGTATGCAACATATAACTGATATCTATACCTCTGAATATTTTAGAACATTCACGCTAACTCTGGATGATTTTGATTTCAAACTTTAACAAAATAACAAAAAAAAAAAAAAGGGCAACATTTGATGTTCAAAGTTTTAAGCAGAAAAATCAAATAAAATTAATTACATCAGTTGCAAAATCCCAGTCTTAATTTCCAACATGCTTCTTGGCATATTTGCACCCAATCAGTCACTGAGAGACATGTAAAGTTCCAGCTCCTGTCTTTGTTTCACTGGTAGATATATGATGACTGCTCAGTTATCAAACTCATCCACTTACATTACTGGACAATCTCCTGTGGCATTTGTGTGCCATGTGAGCCATCCTCATTGAGATGAGATATTCAGCCACATGTAAAGCAGGTCACCTACAAGGCACTGGACATGAACTGAAGCAGCTGTCACACTGCAGGTGTCACACTGCACCATACACTTGTCACATCCACCTTTAGTCCTGCCTTGAGAGGTCTTCTAGGCCAGAAAGATTTTTTTTGCCTGCATGAGAACTCACCTAATGTGGCTTCAGCTTCTAGACTTTGCTTCAGCTCATATTACATATTACAAACTACTTTATCTAAAACTAATACAACTGCAGCAAACTCGTAAAGCAAACTCACACCAGAACATGGAACAGGTTCCAAGAAAACATAGTAGAAAACTTGACTGGGAACCACTCTGCCTCCTGAATATCTGACTCAAAATGAAGAGGTTTCTCAACTGCTCAACAATTGGGAGAAAAGTATATGGAAACTTTCATGTACCAACATGTATATGTACACAGTCTCATGGCTTCTCTGAGGAAATACCTACAGAAAATACATGAAGCAAAGCATGAGAATAAAGGAGGACCAAGATGACTGGCCACAAATTAACCTTTTCTTCTTCCTTCTGAAAAAAACAGTGTGACTGAAAGGTGACCAGAAATCTCCATGTAGCGTTGCTTTCTCGAGATTATTTTGGACAGGAAACTTCTTTGTTAGTTTGGCACAACCAGTGCAGACCACCTCAGACATCTCCAAAGGACACGTTCTTAATGGCTAGATTTAGCTAAAGCCACATGAATCAGTCCTGAAAACGTCAATAATTCTTAGTTTGTTCACCTGCTTCAGGTTAACAACCTTCTGGTCTCTCTGCTTCGCTCACCTGGGGATTTCTACCCCCCACACTCATGGTAAGAGTATGAAATTGTGAACATATTACAGCAACTCAACAGCTTACCCTTAAAGTGCAGAAGCCAAAAAATGCAGGATAACTCAACCTGAGCTCAGAGTTTTTGCATGACAATATGGAGATTACACTCACAAGAGCCAAAAGCTTTTTTTTTTTTTTTCCCCAGCCAAATCAGAGTCTTTGGGAGTTCCCTGTGCCTGATTTCTCAAGCTTTCTTTTTAAACAGCTTGGAACACCTCCTGACTAATTGTCTAGTTACAATATCAGGTTCCAATCTGCAAAACCTCTGGAGGCTTCTATGCATCTCCAAGTTACATCCAGGCAGGAAATTTTGATCTGTGTTCCCTCAGGCTAAGTTTCAAAACTGTGCTTAGAGAATTAATATATTGTCTTCCAAACATTTGGGTTAGTAAGGTAATACTGAAAATTTTATGCTACCACATACACTTAGCACACAAAGGAGAAGAATCAGAATGTCTTTCAAGAATGCTTTTTTATTCAACCTGCCCTCTGTCATGGGAGAGCCAAGGTCTACTGTGCTGACAAAATGATGCCATTGCAGTCACCAAGATAATATTACGGTCTTTTTCCTACTTACTGACAAAAATTTCTAATGCAAGAGAAGTATTCTCAATACTGCACTTGGGGGGAAAAGTAGAATAGCTATATTTTTTTCATACTAAATGTCCATCTGAACCTGGATCCTGAGTCAAACAGCAGCCATAACTCACTGAGGAAAGGCTTTATCACAGCTCCGCTAAGTATCTTCCTGTCTAACTGTTTCAGCTCATGTCATTCCCCAAAGCTGACATGATTTAGTTAAGATTTCTAAATACTTATGCAGGCATCTCTTGACACACGAACATCTTGCATCTGCATTCTCTTTTGAGGATTTCCACAGGTCTGTTCTCAATTTCCTCAGGAACTACCCCATTTTTTTTGAGCTGGTCTCCTATTAGGTTCACTCAGTTGGGAGGGATAGTAAACAACCTGTATCTCTCAACTGCCTTAATACTATTGCCAACATCTAGCCTATATTTTAAAAATGTGGGGTGGAGAAGTGTAAATTACTGAGTCATTCCTTAGCCAGATGCTGTGTAATCAATCATCCCTGCTGCCTTTTTTGAATGCGCTCGAGTTCAATGATGCCCTTTTGATACCAAGGAAATGTTCCCATTACTCAAAAGGGTGGATGAACCATACACTCGCATGTTGTCTTCCATTTTGGTCAACAAAAAGAAGAGAGAGGAAAAGCTAAGGCTTGAAGAATGGAAAGAACATATGTAGCAATGTAGAGGTAAAAATAACCTAGTACTAAAGGCACTGAAGCAAAGTGAGCAAGCCCCCCTTGCTTCCCGGTGTTTTCGTAATTCTGGAAAACACTCATGCAATAGTTCTTGAGTTTTTCTTGGAAAGAGAGCAAAAGATCTTTCCTCCTTCTGAAGAGAAGCTTAAATGCTCAGATAGCCCCAGATAAGACATTCAGATAAATATGATACTTCTTTGCATTTACTGAAACACATGGTTTTGAAGTAAGGTGATTTTGTTACACAGGACTCTAAGCCCATGAGAAATTCACCTGTCTAATGAAAAAACGAATAATGTCATGGCAGCTCAGTCAACATGTCTCTGTTAAAATAAGCCAAGAACTTTGTTTTCCTAATGGAAGTCTTTGATGCTCAAAGAAAGTCTCATGATAAGTGCCTGGAGACAACAAAAGGTCCAAGGACTCAGGTTTAACAGGTCAAAAGAGAAAACAAAATGCCATGTACCAATATCCCTTGCATTATTGCTTGTTTCTAAATCTACTCCAGACTGCTGGAGGTAATTTACTCCAGTTTACTATTAAAAAACTCCAGCTTATCAAAGTCATTTAATTGCATTCACATGGACTTTGTTTGAGCTAAATCAAGATGCAGATCCTCACAAAAGGACCACAAAAGGAAGTTCCTTGTGATCTCAGATTCCTGTGGTGTGTGTTTGAACCTATTGGGCTGCATGACTTGCATATAAGCATACTGAACAACTTGTGTTTAAAGATTGGACAAAGCCCTTTCATCCAGGCCATTAGTTCCTGGCACACACTGAGCAGGAGCGTGCACTTCATGATGAGTAACACACATGTGTTTATGGGATCAACAATCAGCTGAGTATTCCAGGAATGTAGGCCACAGAACTGTGTTAACAGACATTATTATGTCAACTCAATCTGAAGTTTCACAGAGGCTGTGGGGCATTAACAAAATATCTATTGTCTGCAAGCAAGGAACAAACCAATACCAGCAACTTACACTGCAAGTACAGAATCCACGCTGCTCCAGTCAGGCTGGTGAAGGAATCACCATAGTATCACTTCTATGTCCTCCAGACAAATGATTATGCTTATTTAGGATAAATGTAAACCAAAATTCAAGCCACACATGTCATCATATGGAATTGGAACAGATTTAGAAAAAACCTAGCTGACAGCACTATTTAAAATTCTGCCAGTAATCAAGAGAAAAAGTAGGACCATTAAGCATGCAAGTTACTGCAGGCCCATTTAAAGAACAATCCTGGCTTTAGAGGCATTTATGAGAAACAGGGGAGGAAAAAGGATTATGTATAGACAAATGTTTAAAGATAAGGCAAAGGAAAACAGAAGGCTAAATTATTGTGCTCATTCTCAGGAAATCCATGGCAGACCCAAGAAAGCAGCTAAAATTCTTTTCCCACCAGGCTTTTGCTCTAATAGGATATAAATTTTTTAAAAATACATTGTTTTATGAAGTGCATCAAATTTAACTATCCAGTATGTCCTATAGAAGTGGTTTGTTAAACTGAAACACCTTGAGAGCTCACATGCTTTCATGATTTCCAGTAAGTTTTGGTACATTTCTTACATTTAAATATACAATAATCATTACATAGTAAAAATAATAGGGACTTCAGCTTACGGTATTTAATGAAACACACACGTATTCTACACTAAAATTCTTGTTATAAGTAAAATAGGAACTACTTATATTATTAAAGTTCATTGAACACTGTTTCCCGTTACTTAAAACATGACTAAACCAACTGTTCTGGTTGAAAGTTTCCAGGCTCATTTTCTGCTTCAGATTGATTTTTTGTTTTAGTTAAATGGAAAGGAAGATGTAAGATTCCAGCCAAAACAGTCCAATCATTACTAAAAACTAGAGCAGAAGAAAATGAGACTTATTATTCATTTTAAGAACAGTTTACTTACCTTCTTCCAAGAAAGAGAGAACATTCTTAAGGGAGCAGAAAACCTGACACAGAAAGAGAACAGCTCTTTACATTGGTCTTTTATTCATCCTCTAGAGAAGTTCACCAAATTTGGCCATGTTACAGTCATTTGGAAATTCACAGTTAACACAAGCTGGAAAGAGATTGTTTAATTTTTCCAAATCAGCTTCTAAAGACTCACTCTCTGCTCGGTATTTTCCAGGTGAGGACACATGAATGCACTGCTGCTGAGGGACTGAGCTTTAATCACCTCACCTGAAAGCTCTGGATCTTTGGCAACCACTTTGCTCCACCTCAGAGTCTGGTTTGATTGCTGAGTTAAACCTGCTGTGAATACAGAGGAATGAAAACTGAGGCAAAGGAATGAAGACAAAGGAACTGAGACTACAGAGGAAAACAACACCTGGATATCAGGATGCAAATACAGAAACTAATCAGGCCAGGAATGGCTCAATAAAGAGGCTCTGATTAAGACAGAGAAGACTGGGAATAGTAGTTGTGGGAGAAAGTTAAATGAATTCAAGATGGATGAAGGGAATTTGGAATTTCCTAGGTAAATAAACTGAGGCATAGTAGTAATTCCCAGACATGGTCATTCATGTTCAGTAAATATTAATTCAAACTGTAACAGGTAGAGATAAAGACTTACAGAATGAGCAAGGAAGTAGAACATCTATTTTAAAAGGAAACAGAAAATTCTTTAATTGTTTAGACTAGCAAAAGGTTATTTTAATGGCTACATCTGCAAATACTTTGATAGTAAGAGCTATTAAAGCTACAGGACAAATTGAAATGTGAGTGTATAACTAGCTTGTAGCTATAAATTATTCACTACTGACTGTTGGAAAGAAGAAATCTTGGAATAGCCTTACAAATTGATTAGACAGGAAAAAAAGCAATGTATATGTAACATAAGGTTTTGATAACTGCAAATTGCCACAAAAGGCTCTGACAGGTATTTTCCAGGAGGGAAAAAAAAGGAGGCATCTCAGAATGCACAGGAATAATACTTGGAATCAGTAGAAGGTGAAGGTGGAGTGTTTAGTGATTTTGTCTAACTGGCATGGCAGAGAGTCAGTTATATGCTACTAATTGCAGTTTGAAAGTGCATTTATGAAGCTAGAGAATGGTGACAACAGTCAGGGAAGAGCAAGGTGGATGCTTATAACCTCTGGAGGAAGCACTGTGGCATGGAGAGATGGGAAGTGTTTTTAAGCAGGTAGTATGGCTAGAGAAAATCTGGAATTCTGTGCTGGATTATAGTCATCCTCCTCCAGAACTAAGGCATGAAGGCAAAGTAGAAGAAAAATAGGAGAGGCATGTAGCACCTCCGGAATTTTTCTGGGAAATTTCTAGGGGAAAGGCAAGGAAGTGGCATCTAACTCAGACACAGTTCAGTTCTGCTAAAGAGCAAAACAGCAACAGTAGTTGCTGAAACCCTCCTTTGAAATCAGATCTGGCTGATGCTCTTAAAATCCAAAATCAAGTACTGAATTAAAGTACAGTGAAAACAGAAATGTAAACTTGTATAAAAATATATTAAAGGATAAATCTGCCAAATGTCTCAGAAACCAAGCATCCCTTTGTTAAGATAGTTAAAGGTTCAGTTTTTAATTGCCCAGTGAACAAACAGCATCCTCTAGAGAGGTTATTACTTTTTGTTGATGTAAAATTCATTAATAAATACAGTTTGATGACTCTAGTTCCATTTTTCACATTATATATCTAGTCTAACTCCACCGTGTATCTTTGTGTACATGTGCATTTATATAGACGTGTATATATGTATTTGTTTTACCACTAAGAACTGGGAATGACTCCAATTTGAAACAAATGAAGTTGTTTTTGTTCCAGAATTATGATAAGGAAATAACTTAAGCCTAAAACCTATTGATTTAGATAGCAGCTTTATCTGCTGAATGGATGAAGGATATGGGAGTGGTTAAGAAGTGAGTAAATGTGAACTCTGTCCTGAAATCCACAAACAAATTCCCCTCCAGCTTTCCATTATCACAAAAGCCTAGAGAATATCTCAACTTAACTCTTTTTGTCTCCCAGAGAATTAACAGTCAGAACAGTTAATTGAAACCTGGAGTATGCTACATGTCTCTGCTTTACTCCAGTCTTTTGTCCTATGTGTCATTTGTTAAGACCAAAAACTTGAAAATGCCGTTGGTATTTTGCAACACATAATACCACAGATTTGTCTCCTCTATAGAGCATTTAAAATCTCTTCAGGGCAAACAGGATTTTTATTTCACTTACAGAAGGACACCTGTAAGATCAAGATATCAGCAATGCAGAACACTACAGACTTTGGATGCAAACTTTGAAAAGAGAGACAGTCGTTGAGCAAATAGTGGAAATAAAAATGAAACTGCAAAATAGTGTGGGAAAAGCAGGTGATGAGCAATGATCTGATGGAGTAGAGGAAGAATGGAGGACAAGAAGGACAGTGGAGACAGGGACAGCAGAGGTGCAGGCAGAGAAATAACTGAGATGAACCTTCAGAATGGGAATAAGGTTTACAGCAAGAATATAGATGCAACTAGCAAAGGGCTGCAAGTGAGTTGTGGAAATGTGTCAATGGGAATAGACTGGTGAAATGTAATCCTTATTCCAAGGGTACTTGGCAGGAAACAGAGTCAGAATGACATATCCACATTTTAAATTACCACCACTGTTGGTTCAAAACTCCACCCAGCCTACAGGAAATACTAAACACCTTTCCTTGACTGTATATACACTTCGGTGGCCTCCTCTGGACTTACTCCACCAGGTCCATGTCCTTCCTGGGAGGAAGCAGCACTGCAGGTGGGGTCTCACATGACTGAATCCATTCAACACAACATATCCTTCCTGTGACACCTGGTTGTTTTTTGGGTACAGGTGACTATCAGGAGGCAACAACCTAGAATGTTGCAAATAGTCCTTCTCCTGTTCTTGTGTTTTGATGACACAGGAGTACCCTCATTGGCTTCTATGGTCCTAAAAAGAGAAAAGTAGCTTCTTTGGAAGTTCCCTCTCTGAGGGAACTTGCTGAGTCTTTCTCAACACAGACTCTGGAAAGAATAATTTGTTCCTCCTTTGTTTCATTTTTGAAACCTTTTCTGAGGAGGAATTTCTACATCATATACAGTTTTTCTTATGGTAGAGGCAGTCTGTCTTGTAATACAAATTAAAGTCTACCCTGCAGAATATTTTTTTTAACACTAGAAACTGAAAACAAAAACTAAACAAGCGAAATGCCACATGCCTCACTGTCAGCACAAGTGAAAGTCCCACTGTCTCACAGTTGTGATTTGGCCATCAGACTCACGTGTAGTATAAGATCCAAAAGGAAGGGGAAAACCCAACAAACCCACAATACTTTTCTTAATCCTCATAAATTTTAAGATATAGTTCTAATCTTTTAAAGGGGCTTGAATCTCAAACGACTGGGGAGTCAGAAATGATGAGACAGGCCATCATGATGGTTCATAGATGCCTGTCTTCTGAGAAGAGCTGTTTCCTGTCCTTGATGCACTTTTTTGGATTTGCTTCTAGGGAGGCAGGGAGAACTGTGTTAGTTTACATCCTATCTAATCAGGAACTTCTTTCTGCAGGTACAGTAATTACTTAGACTGTGTAGGGCCCAAAAACATCTTTCTTTCTTATCTTTACATTTTTAATCATTAGCAATCAGCATCAGTAGGTCATTAGCAATCCAGTCAGTATTCATTCAAGTTTTTTGCCAATTGTTTGGTTGCAATTAGGTGATATCTTAAAGGTTTTTTTCTATACACAGTTTTTGATTCAGATGATTATGTCCTATGACCTACCCTAGCTCTTCAACCATAAGGATGCACAGTGGGGTTTCTCTGACTGGTGTATTCAATGGATCTTCATGGATCCTGCACAGAAATTGGCTGGAGAACAGGCAGAAGAGAGTATAGAACAGGCAGAAGAAGTTTGGATCTGATTAAAACTTATGTGGGTGGCCAGTCTTTTAGAGAAAGCCAAGCTTAACTCCCAGAACTGAACAAGATCGGGCTTTAGGAAATTTCAGATTTGGGATTGCGCAGTCTCCAAGAATCAGTCAGAAAAAGATGCTGAGCTTTGCCTGAGTTCTTCTCTTTCACTCTAGAAAGATTTCTCAGCATTTAAACACCCAATATAAATTTAAACAGAGGAAGCACAGGCAAAGAGCCCCTGCAAGTGTAGCTACAGAGACCTCCAGCGTGAAAGCCGAATTTACAGTCTCTAAAAATGAGTCGTTCCTTAATAAACAGCTTATGGAAGGGATCAGACAGAGGAAACCCTGAACTGCTCTGACTAGTGGCAAGTTCACAGCACACTAAATGTTAAGTCAAAGGAAACACAACAATGTTATCTAGAACACACAAAGGGCATGAACTGATACGGATATTGGCAAATAGACTATATAAATAATCTTCAGAAGATGTTATTAAAAGCCAACACTTCCATGCAGCAAATGAACAGGGAGATATGGTGTTGTTTGCCATTCCCTTTCAACTGGACTATAATGGAAACTACTTATTCCCCTAGTCTTTCCCTGGACATCAATAACAGAGGTTTCACCAGGGCAAAATAGGTTACAACTGATGCTGGTAGTAACAGTGTAATGCTCATTGTGTAGCTGAGCCCACACACTGGAGTGCTAATAAGTATTACCTGTCCCACAAACCAGTGTGAATGGCAACAGAAAACCAGCAGCAACCTGCCCAGCACTTCCACTCCAGACTGCTGGAAGCAGCTGCAGTTCCCATTTTGTGGTGAGGTTTTCCTTGGGTGTTCTCTCTGCCTTCCCTTTGAAGAGCGGTATTCTGACACTAACATCTTGTTTTTCCTCGCTCTTGTCTCCTTGCCATAAGAGAAAAAAAAGATAGAGGTAGAGACACTTTTGTTCCAAAGATTTAGCAGAATTTTATAACATCTTCTCCAACAGCCATACCAAGAGAAGAGATTCAATTCTTTGCCACCACTTCTGGAAAACAGCAGCTAAGCCATGCAAACTGTTCCCCAGCTTCCCTTGTCTTTAATATACTTTCTATGAAACTCGGCTCTCCAGGCTTCAGGTCACATTTACATAAGATATAAAGCCCTGGCATTAATTATCATTTTATAATGGCTCTCAGAGCCATTGACTAGACAAAAACGGATGTACAAGTCCCAAGAGAAAAAAGAGTGCTTCCAGGAATTGGAAACAATTCTTATTCAAAGTCTAATATGGGAGCCTAGTTCTGTTTATTGCCATTCATCCTCTGGAGCAAATATAATAAGCATTTCTCTATTCTTACAGTGTCACAAACAAGCATGAATGGATTGACTTTAAAAAAGCTACTTCAGGTATAAGATTCAAATAAAATCCAGTCTATGTGCTCAAGGTATAATAAAGTTCTCTTAGCCTAGAACATAAATACAGGGTATCAATTATCACCTGTGACGTGAACTTTAGCAATGAGTATTTGCATAAATGCAGTTCTCCCATTTTATGGCTGACACAGAGCAACAGTACAGCTAACAGGGAAAGACTGATTTCCTCTTCTCTCGCCCAGCAGTCAATTTTTAGGGGAAAAAACCCCACTACATCTAAGATGGTCATGCAGAGAAGAAAAAGCGTTGGTTTGTGTGGTGGTGTTTTTTTAAACAAGCTAAACCAAAATGCAATTACTGTTCTGTTCATGGATTTTTATTAGCTAACTGCTGTTGATGCTGCTGGCACCTTGCTTCTGTTACTGAGATGAGTCCTTCCAGCTTCCAACTGTGCTGGTGTTTTCTCTTGGGAAGGGATATGGTCTGCAAGGGTTCCATTAGCCTAAAAGAGAAACATCTGCTTGGAGTATGGAGCAATCTATTGGCCGAGCTCAGCAGTAGGTTAACTCAGCTGGTCAACTCTGCCCTATCTTGCGTGCGTCACGGAGACCAAAATGAACTAACATTTACTGGTTTTTAGTGAATTCTTAAAAGGAGACATGATTCAGATTAAAAAGGTGATTATGTTGGCCATTTTTCTTTAATACAGCTTTGACTTACAAGAGTGTGTTTTCCAGAAAGACAATACTGTTGAACTACGAAGAAGGAACAGGCAAGTTGTTATAGCCCCTTTTTTTACTGAATGTGGAATTCTAAGTGACTTGCATCCAAACCAGGCTAGAAAATTACCAGGGTGGGACTACTTGAATGCTGTTTTGGCTCTAAAACATGTCGGTGGCCACTAGATGTAGCAGTGAAAAGTAACGCTGCCAGTAAATCAAGAAAATTCTGTTCATGTAATTGGAATTGCCTGCACATCATGAGGTGCTTAATAGGTTCTGTTCCACATAAAAAAACGTATGGCACAGTCTCTGCTTCCTATGAAACATTAGTCAGACTTAAACGTGTTTTTTTCTAGGGGATTCTCTCTAACTGAAGGGTAGAGGTAGCTCTTAAAGTATGAGCTACATAGACCCACAATTTTTAATTCCATAATTCATAATTCACAAATGCATCATTCAATTTTATAACAGTGAAACTCACTAAAAAAACCCAGCTCTTCCAGAAAAAAAAGGTTCAATTCATTTCTCTGTTACACTGCTTTAACTCCACCAGTTGCATCACTGTGTACAACCCAGACTGGTAAATCTGATGTTACCTCCTTAATTTAGGCTGTTTTAACAAAACTAATTGGCAAACCTTAACAATTCTGATTATGTCTGTGGTGCATTGATAATGTAGGTTGTTTTAATAAGGATAAAAAAGAGTGGGGAGAGAAAAATATTCTTGTATCTGCAAGTCTGCTCTGCACTAGTTATCTGTGTGGTTTATGCTGTAGCCCATACAGAGGCATATTTGTTTTGCTATATATGTATGCTTTTATAGGGTGTTTTGGGATCCATTGGTATGGAAAAAATATTACTACCTGCATGGCTTTTTTCCAAAACTTACAGGAGAAAGAAATTTCTTGTAGAGAGCAAATGTGAATTTCCACATACCGCCATCAAAATCCTGACTTAGTTTATATAGAGCTCCGAGGATTTTCTCACTGCTTCCTCCCTGTAGGTATTATAGCAGCATGTTATCTCAGGCCTGCCACGCACAACTTTCACACCCAAATCAGTCTTCCCTCATTCTGTGTCAAATGACACAAAGCATATAGTACTAAAAACAAGTTCTCTCTTCTTTTCACCCTGTAAACATTACAGGCCCACTAGGAACAGCAATGGGAGCTTAATAAACCAGGAATGCAAACATACGTTTTACAGAAGAAAGTTTTATATGTAGAAAATGCAATCCAAATAACCTGTTATAAAAAGACACTTTGTGAGTCAACCCAGTAAAGACAAGAAAAACTCTCTGGTGGAAGGAAAGACTAGCACTTGCATTCATATTTTTCTTGTTGCTAGTAGTGTCAGGAAGAAAAAGTATCATTTTAACACTGTTTTTAAGATTAATATTATTCTAATTTTCTTAAATATTACCTCTAGCAGATTGAGAGTTGTAACACCCTCACCATCTGCTCTATATTCGATACTTGGATGGCTTGACGCCAAACCCTCAAAGAGCTATCAGTTTGTATGTCAGTCTATAAGATATGCTTTATAATTTTCAATTTCAGAACCTCACTTAAAGCTGTTTGTGATCATATTTCAAGTTCCAGTGCATTTGCTCAGGCTTGTCAGCATCATATTAAATATGTGTTAGACCCAATCTTTTCATTTGATTCTATCTCTCCTTCAAACATTTTTCTTTCTTCTATTTTGTCAAGGATACAGATGGTTCCAATTATTATCTCCTTTAGTTTATCTTAATAAAGCCAGCATACTGCTGTTGAGGAGTTTGCTAAAAAAGCTATTCTTTCACTGTGAGGCCCTTGTCCATCTCTTAACACTCTTGAACCTTCAAACTATGCCATTGCTGTATTGGATGATAACCATCCTTCCATTTTCCCCTGCATTTGTTAATCAAGGCACAAACTCCAGAAGGCAGAACATAACTCTGTTCTTCTGCTTGTATCAGGAGATCACTTTTAATTCTAAAAAGGATAACTCTAAGCTGAGCATGGAAAAAAGACAAAACAAAACAAAACAAACCCCTACAGTAGAACTAGCATGTTTTATAAAAGAAAAATTATTTTTGCTAGCATTATCTTGGTAAAAGGAGACATTTTGTAGTATTCAGGTGGAAGAAACAACTGCTGTTCTGTAACATGGGTAACCCTTAAAACCTTTGAAAGCCAAATTTTCATTGAGTAATGTAGTATTTGAGTTTGGGTTTTGGTTGCCTTTTCTTTTTTCTCTTCCTGTACAACTCAGTGCAACCCATCTAATCCAGTGGATGTCAGAGAAGACACTCTCACAGATTACAATGAAAAATGTTTTATCCCTCTAGGGACTCCTAATAGTTTTTGCTCAGCATGCACGTAAGCAAGTTCTGGCTGACAATTCAGTTATTGTCCCAGTGAAAAGTGAGTGAAGGATTCTGTCACATTCAGTTTGGTTTATTCTTTTAATTTATTTTTTTAAAACTCCTGAGAATCATGAACAGGACATCAAAACCTAATTATAAAAACCTCAAGGCTCCAAGATCTGTGTCAGCTAGAACAGTTTTCATTTCTATCATCAGGTTTTCCATCTGTACTTTCGACTGTGTTTTTTCTAGACTGGATAAGGCATTATCCCCATTTTACACAGAGGTAGAGTGCTGTGAGGAGATTTGCCCAAGTCCTCACAGAAAACTATCTTCAGGACTGAGAACACAGGTGGTAAAACTCAACTTTTCTCCAAGAAACATTTCTCTGCTGTTAATAAAGTTTTGACAATTGGCATCATTCACCAGTCTTGATTTCATTTCCTGCTGGAAAAACACAAGCAAATCATGGTACTAGCAGAAGTTCTTGGAAAATTAATAAACTCATAAATTAAACAAACTCCTGAAAAACAAACTGATAGAAAACTAGGAAGATTAACGAAGCATGAATTTACAGGAGGGGAAAAAAAATTCTGAGAACAGTAGGTACTTTTTGGTTTTGCGGCAAATTGTTTATAACCAGAAGTGGATCTCATAGAATATTATTATTGGATGCTGCCCTCACACAGGATGGCCTGCTTTGGCAGGCAGGTCTATGCAGCTGCCAGAAAGTGTCAGTGCAGAGTGGATGGCAGAAAACATGAGCGTGGGAAGAGTGTGGAGCTGCTCAACTACTCCCAGAGACACGTGCCACCTACGCTGGAGTGAAGTCATACCAGTGCTTTGTGTGGCACCTGGATTCAAGCAAGCTTGGGAATGCTGTTGCATGCTGGGGTCACCTGGATGGCAAAGGTCAAAAGAGCCACAGAAGACAGGAGGATGATTTGGAGCACTTGAGCAGCAGGATAATCTGGTCTGTCTGGGAAGCCACCCTGAAGCAGTTTGTAGAAGCATAAGGCACACTTCGTTTGGGATAACGTTTGGAGTGTGGGTGGTATTCCCCCACTGAATTTTTTCACAGGTGATGCTGCATTAAGCTGTTTGTTTTAAAGAGCACACTTAGACAAAAAAAACCCAAAATGAAATAGTTTTACATGTAGGTGAATACTTACACTGCTGGCACCAAAGAGAATCAACTTTCATTTCTGTAAGCGTAGGGTCTGGCATCTAGAAATCCTGCACATAAATGGAACATAAAATGCATGGCCTGTCAAGTCCCAAGCTGTTTCTTGACAAGATACTTTATCTTCATGAAAAAAAGACCATTTTTAAAAGGTACATTCAGATACAAAAATTTAAATGATTATCCCTGTATCCAAAGGACTGAGTGTTTTTAAAGGTCAGATCACTTACTTCAATATCATGTTTCTAATTCTAGTACCTTAAATCTTATACATTTTTGCAATATCGTATGATTTCCTTCTGCACTAAAACTGCTGAAATTTTAAAAAGATATACTTGTCATCTTCAACTAAACTTCACAAACTGGTGCATAAATGTTGTACAAATGCACACTGCACAAACACAATCAGGCAGGATACTCCCAAAATAAAACTGTTACTTCCTGATCATAAAATAATACAGAAGTCAAAGGAAAATCATAAAACATGGACTACTTAGTGATAATGACAACATTGCTCACTCCCATACTAATTACCATTTTGATCTCATGAGAAGTCTCATGAATTCAAATAATTTTAATTAATTGTGGGGCAAAATACATTTGTGTGACTCACAGAGGCAGTATTTTGCCCCGAGGATCTGAGGCAAAATGCTCAGAAGTCAGTGGAAAGATCACAGTTGACTTTAATAGGCTTTGGCCTGGGTCCATGGTGTGAGGCACACTCACCCACATCAGCCAGCTCCAGTCAGCTTTGCAAAGACTCTTTGTCTTTGGAGGAGCAGTAGACCTAGGTCTAAAAGACACTTTTGCTAATATAAAATATGAAGAACTTACTGAAACCCAAACCAAAAAGATACACGCTCCCCCCACATTCGAAGAGGTTTTAATTCTTCATCTACCCAGTGTCTGAGGAGACCTGCAAGGTTTCCAAGTGATAACAGCCATCAGTAGCACAGTAAACATGTTTTACTCCAGCAGTGTTGTGTGACGCATGAACCTTCCCTTTTAACAGGTGTCCCCTGAAAACCAAGGAGTTCCTTTGATGTTTGTTGACGGTCAGTCCAGCTTCCAAATGAAAATATGGTTGTTAGGATTAACAAGTTTACTCTGCCATAAATCTCCAGGTTATAGGTGAGAGAATGAAATGGCAAACAAATACTGAAAAGGTCAAAAGCCCAAACATATATATATCTTGCTTACCTCTGGATTCACATGGTCAACATTTCAGAGTAACAGTGTTACTGCTGTTAATATTTAGCACAAAAATGGTGTTTCTCTTTTCCTATGTTGTAGCAATAATTCTGTGAGAAGTCACCTATGGAATTGGCACTGCAGGTATTTTTGTTTTCTTTAGTGTTCTTATAGTTTACCTTTTACAAAACATAATTACTTTTCAGAAGCATGATTATGTATTGCTTTGAGTCTGGGGATTTTTTTTCTTGGGGAACAGGAACACCTGCAAAGTACTTAATTAAACAAATCACATGGTAGCATATGATAAAAATACAAAAACACAGTGGGTAGTCAGTCAAGAAAATGTACACAATAGATATCCTTGAAAGGAAAGAGATATTAGTATCAGTTCTAGTCCAATTCAAATCTTTGTAAGCAGGCAATTAAAAGCTGTCTCAGGTATCTTACAAGGAAATTCATGTGTTACTATATCCCATTATGAATTTTATTTGGGAGAGGGAGCACTTCTCAGAAAGGTACTCTTGACAGAATTCCTCAGATTTTTCTTCTCATTTGCTTCTGCAAAATGTTGTTCAAATCTTCATGTAACCAACCTTCATCCTGCTATGTGAAGAAAAATAGTAGAGCAGAAAAGGGAAGCTTCTCTTTGTCATTCTGTCATGGCTCTGTCACAGACAAATCTACATTTTACAGCCTCATATTTAATAGTTAACACTTGTATCTTGGTGTCTTCCTACACAACGGATTACAAAGCAACCCAAAAACCTGAGCTGAAAGAAAGCAATTAGTAATTTGCCTCATCTTGGCTGTCAGCCATCTATCCAGGTACTTAGTGTGACATGTCTGAGCACCCCACAAAGATTAATGTAGTCTTTCGACACCTTTGTTCAGGAGTGGGCTCATTTTCTAAGTGCAGATGCAATCCAAGGAAAAGCAAATCGCTCACACTGAGTCAAGAAAAACTTGTCAAAGGTGAAAATTGAGCACAGGTCTCCGAGCCCCTGACATGGTGCCTTGATGGTCCCCTCTAGATGGATGTTTCTCTCAAACACATCCCTTTCCTCGTGTCAACAGGAAGGACTCTGCAAGATTCAACAAACAAACATACATATTTTAAAATAAACAGCTGCAGTCCCTCACCAGTAAGTTCTGAACTAGGATTAGTACTACCCCATACTAATGTATGGTTATAATATCTTTTCTTTTCTCAGTGCCAAGTGCTACCACCATCAGTTATGTGGCTGGTTAATCACAGTTTGGGAATTTCTGTTTAGGAATGCCTTTCCCTTCCCCTATCCCCATTCCCTTCAAAAGCGCAAGAAATTCAAAATGAAAGAAGGTCTTTGCTGGATTTCAAGCAACATATCTTTGGAGGGATCACACCTCTCCCTTGTGAAGCCCTACAACTAATCTAGGCTCTTTGTGTGACAGAGTGAGAGACAGAGAAATTAAGCCAAGCCCTAAAGCACATCTTCAAAATAATATGTGCAAATTGCCCTTGATAGTTTTTTGGTTGTTTGGGTTTTTTTCCCCTCTGGTCTCTAGACAAAGTTGAAAGCGTGGTAAAATCTTACTTTTTTCTTCTATCAGCTAAAACTGACACAGCCAGGACACATTACTGGAACTGATCTCCCATAAATCATGTCAGAAGGAATGGGTTCTTCTGTATCCTGTCAGGATAATACCACCATGTGTTCAAAGGTGACAGAAAAATGAGAGTCCGTTAATAGTCACAATCTTTTTTAAAGACCTCAATTCTCCTTATCCAGCACCCAATTCTATAAATGCTTGTTGGTACATCTTATCAGGTAACATTTCATTCTATTAGCATTTTAGGTACTAGAACTCTTTAGTTTTATAGAATGTGAATGACAAACTACCTAGCAGATTAGATGTACCTGTAATTATTTTAAATTAATTAATTAATTGTAGACCTTCATGTTTTCCTGCATCATTTTGAAAATAAGTACTCTATTTAATATATCATTATCAGAATAGGCTACCTAGTTCTTTACCCCCTCTTTTCTCAGGAAAAAAAAATCTGCCATTTTCTATTACTTTCCTAAAATTCAAATGGCTTGAGGTTCTCTCATCTTAAAATTGACAGACCTGAAATTTAATTTTAGGGTTGGTTTTGGCCTGGTGATGACAAATTTGTTCACTGGGAACCACTTTATTTTTTAAGTGTTATTTTTCTTTTTTTAACAACACCGGGTTGTTTTTATTAAATTCTAAAATTGCACAATACATAAATAACAAGTTTTTACTTCTGTCTATAATTTCAAAGGAATGGAAGGGGAATATAATATGCCTTACTGTACTAATAATTGTGCCTTTCAAGGTTTTCACAGATTCTCCTGCTGAAAATATGATGCCTTACTTTTTAAAATTTTGCAGATATTTCAGCCCAGAAATAAAAAGAGAGAAAAGAGACACTAAAGAATCTTTTGCTGATGAAGACCATTTCAGGATACTTAAGCTGATAATTTCTGTTTCTCACAGCAGCTCTTTGTCACATTTTCCCTGTCCCTGGGCTTTGGTACACTGAGAAATGCAAGTATAACTAGGAATGCAACTGCATGAAAATGCACAAAATTTAGATATTATAACTTAGCTACCATTTGGGCAACTGATTCAATGGTTGTATAAGGCCTGAGTTCACAAATAAATTTACAAAGGGAACAGTTTTATTATTCCATCTCAGCTTAAGCTCAAAACCTGATACCATATGTCAGCAAGATCAAAACAAGACTTTAGGGGTTTTTTTAAAATACGAGATTGCAATGGGCCTGCTGGTGTCTCTCTTTCCCTCTCTGCAATTCCAGGCAAACACATAAATAATCCCTTGCACAAACAGAAGTTTATGAAGCCCTATGTTAATTAAAACAGGACCTGTGCCTTATCAGATGAGTATTTTTGCTATTCCTGTTGGAAAGCTATTCCATTACATTCATCTTCTCATTGCTACACATTGTCTTTTAGATTCTAATTATGGGCAAAGTGCATTGATTTGTTTCTGTTACATTTTATGCAAACACTGCAGCCTCTGGGTTAACAACTTTTCCTGGACATACATCCTCAGCTACCAGCTCCAGATCCAGTCCCACCAAATTCTGCCTTGGACTCAAAGTGTCTGTGTTGTGGAAATTTTTATTGAAACTGGAATAACATTTCAGAAAAAAAAAAACAAAAACAAACGAGTTGTGGTTCTGATGAAGTGCCCCTTTCCAACACATATAAACCATTTCAACAAATAATTCCCGACCACATTTATTACAAAACTGAATTTTTAAAGGTACCTCAGAGAATAAGTGAAATAGAGTCTAGTTATGTTTTCTGAGAGATGCCCTAGCTTCCTGATTTTACTGTGGTTATATTCCTAAGTAGTATGCAGCATTCTATGGGCTATGGTTTGCTGAGCAACTGAAAGCATTTTTGATTACACTGTTATTTTTAGCCAGTCCATAAGGGGCAGAGAAACACTGGGACCTGACAAATGCATGCGTTAGGAAAATAAAGATTAGTTATGCAACAAAAATATAACTTTTTTTTCTTTTTAACTGGGAAGAGCCAGAAAATGGTGAAGACCCCATTAACTTTACATACGAGCTTTAACCAAACACTGGGTTGGCTCTAGTGCTGTATTTTCCTCACATCACTTTGAATCATCAAGTAAAAAAATTAGAGTATCATGGCAATACTCCCACCTGGGAGACTGATTTGGTTACCCAGAGAGAAAAAAAAACCTACTCCTTTTCCAGATCCGCTCACAGTTCCTTTTCTCAAGCCCAAGAGTGGCGCGTGGGAAGAACTGTGACCCCGTGAGGTTAGGGCTGGGTCCCGAAAGCACAGTCCAGCCCCTAAAGGCCTGGTGAGTTACTAGAGAAGTGATGATTAATTTCTGTGGAAGTTTCTGTGTCTTCAAGGGCTGAGGATTATTTCCTCTTTGCTAAAGGTCAGCTCTTTCACAACCTGTTCGCGATGAGCTGCGTTTAGCGCTGTGAGCAAGCGGAGCTTGAGTGCACCACGAGAGCAAGCAGCAGCAGATACTCAGTGTGAACACTTCACTGAGACAGCAAGAAGCTTTCAACCAAACAGTTGCAAAGGTCTTATCCAGTAATTGCCCTTTAAACAAGGTTACACTGTGATCAGGGAACGTCAAAATTGGGAGGAAGTTTGTTTTTGCAAGCTGTTGAATGTGATAGGGTGTTTTTCTTTAAATCATAAATCTGCTGACTTTTGCGGAAGCTTTTGGAAACTATGAAACACGCAATTGTTTCAGTGAGGGGTTTGCTGAAAAATGTCTGATTGTTATCTTTAAATTATTAGTTTAACTAAACAAGAGAAGCTGAATAGCTGTTGGATAGATATTTTGCAGGGAAATACCTGGCTGTGTCTGCATCATCCATCTACAGTTCCCAGCTCTCCTCAAAGCACAAAAAAAAAAAGCTGCTCTGGGCATCATTAGTTAATAGTGAGGGATTGAAATGCAGTAGAAAACATACTACGAGGAATCTCTGCAAGTACAGGGTTAAAATAAACCCCTTGCCTGGTCCAAAACCCATATAGTGAATGATAGCTTTGGCTTATCACTAGACAAGCAATTTAGTCCTTCTCTCTCACTCCCAGCATCCCTTAAATGGTGACTGCAAGACCACAAGTGTCTCGAGGTTTTCATTGTTTAATGCCAGTCTTATACAAAGGAAAAGTGAATTCAGACTGAAGGAGAAAGGGACAGAGGATCCAAAGGGCATGTAGACTTTTTTTCCCCTGCATATCACAGGATTTCTCTTCAGTGTTGCTGCTGGGATCAATTTTTTTTTCCTCGAGGTTAAAACTCACATCATCAGAAAGAGTCAGTGGACGAAAACAATATAGCCTCTCAAATCTACATAAGTCCAAAGAGTTAAATTTTATCTTCACTTTCAATTATTCCTATTATCAATTAAGCCAAAGAAATAACAATCACTCACCTACCCTTATCTGACATTAGCATGTACCCAGCCTAATGTGCTTTATAAGCATGAGCTTTTGGCTCACAGCTGCTGTGGAAAAAGCAAGCTGTATTTATGCTCCTTTTACTGACAGAGAGGCTAAAGCAAAAGGGAAATTGTGCACCTGCTGCTAATCCCCCCAAACTCCAAAGAAACATTATCAGAGATCTCAGAAGGGAAGGACAGCTGGAAAGGGGAAAGACAGTAAAGGTAAGAGAGTGGGTTTTAATACACCTCTCTGAAAGTGTGCAAAGGACTCTGAGATAAGCAGAGAGAAAGATATGTCATAAAGGATTATTTCTGGGTTTTTTTCAGAGAGCAGTCAGGTTGGGAAATCAAACTTTGTTCTTTTCAGAAAAAAAAAAACGTGCTGCGTTCTGATTAAAGAAAATCAGTCGAAATTTGGATTTTGCTTCAGATTTTCCCCTTTTCTATGCAGATGATGAGAAATTCATCACAACAGATGAGAAAACTCATTAGGCTGAGCATGCCCATGGCAGTTTCTATAGGAAACAGCAGGCAAGGGAGTTCATAATTGTTATCATGTCTGATCAATGTGAAGCCTCCAGTCCAACTGCAGCAGGGTCATGTGAGGAGGCTGGTGGTATCAGCCCAGGACAAGAACTGAATGGATGCCTCAGGATCTGCAGTGGAAGGCTTTTGCCTGTTTGGTCATCACACCTACATCATTCAGCTACTCCACAATAGAGGTGGAAAAGATCATTCTCAAGACAAATAATCTGTTGTTGCTCAGACAACTCTTCCTGTCAGTTATAAACTGAAATAAAAAAATTCTCTAGTATCTTTTAATACTACTCCCAAATGGCTTTTTATAAGCTTTGGTATAAACTCTATTATTTTCAGTGTAGGCCAGCAATAAATTCAAATTAAATGCATATTCAACGAATAATTTTATGATGTGACCAAAACAATATATTGGAATTAGTTAAACTAGTTCCTGTGAAGTGACCTAAAACTTGGTCCAGGACTTGTAATTTCTATAAATTGGCAGCAGTAAGAGTCAGATGAAAAATATGAAACAATTGAATGTTTTGTTAAAAACATTTAACAGTATATTTTTCATTTCTATTAAACAATCATGGCTATAAATTTTCTGCGGGAGGCACTATTTCCCACACAGTCCAGAAATTACCTCTGGGACTTCATTTTACTCCAGACAAAGCATGAATTCTTTTGCAGTGTATGTGAATATCTGTGTGTGAGTGCTCTTTATTATGTAAGAGATTATTTAACCTCCTGCAGTTTACAAATAAAAGAAGGAAGTTCTCTTTGCTTCTCTACGATGGCAATGGCAGCTTTCTGAATTAGACAAGTAAACCTATTTACGATTTGAAATAGAGGTCAGCATCTCATTAACAGCTTTTGTCAGAGCAGGACTAGTAATATTTGGGGGGGGGGGGAGGAAAAAGGTGATATGTCATGTAAGTGTCTTAATAATGAAATAAAATCAGCCTAAATGGTAAATAGATTATGTCTATTGCTTGATAATGGACATATGTCTATGCTATTGAAAATGGCTTTATTCATTGTGATGGCTGTAAGTGAATTTCAGTATTGGTGCTACAGGTGTAAAATGTAAGCCATCATAAGGAAGTAAACAACAAATTGCTTCATTTTTACTGCCTCTTATTCACTGCCACTTCTGGTAAAACTCCTTCTTAAAAGATGGTATTACTGTGCTAAACCCAGGGAGTGGGTCACAGGGTTCAGTTTCTGGCTCTGTGACAAGGTTAATCGGTGACTTCAGTGTGTTTATCAAAACTCCATTAGTAAAATGGTGACATTAACATTTCTACCCTTGTTTCTCCTTTTTGTTTAGATTGCCAGCTCTTCCCGGCACAGTGTCCCAGAGAAATGACCTCTGTTAACATACCTAGAATTTCTTTTAAAAGCTGAGAGAAGTGGGAAAGAACAGACTACAGAGTTAGGACAAAACTCCTTGTAAATAACAGACTGGTTTTACTAACTTTACTTGCTCACCAATCAGAAGACAGAAAAATCATGCAAAATCTTGTGCAAATGCTGCTACTGATAAAACAATAATGATAGTTTTTAAAAAGGATCAGTTTCCCAGGAAGAAATTACTGCAATTCACATACCAATTCTAATAACTTTTCAACAGCAAAAATGTTCAAATGAAACAGAGTTTCTAATAATTTTTCTAAAGAAAGCATGTAGTTTAAACTTTGTAATTTTGATCCCTTTTGTGCCACTAGTCCTTTAAATAATATTATATTACATATAATATATACAATACATTTAAACAACGAATCACAATGACCTGTGAAAATTTGCAGACTTTTTGTCATTTGGGGAATTTCCAAAATTTTGCATTTCCCACCAGAAATTGCCTTTAATGACCAAGATTTTAGCCTAAATTTTTGGTTCAAGGGGACCAAACGATGGGAAATCTCCAGAAAGTGATAATGGGTAGACTGAAAAGTGAGAGAAGATTAACAAAACAATCCATAAAGGGATCACAAACAAAAACCGTGGTATAAACATATTGAGGCATATGCAAACTGCCTGAATTACTGTCACTAATTCTTTCTGTTAAAGTCCTGGTGTGGAAATTTTAGAATATTGCAAGAATATCCCTCAGTGGAAGGTTCTTGGTAAAGAGCAAAGACACAGTGTGGAGGGAAGACAACAGTTTGCAAACCCTGCTAAGGGTACATTGACATCACCATTTTTCACATTGGTGTGACCACTGCGTTATCACCTACCCACGTCAGATAAAAACTTTCCCAGGACATTGCTGCAACAAGGAATTACAGAAAGGATGAAGGCACAGTCATAAATCCAGGCAGGGAACAACGCTATGCTCCTTTCCTGGCAGCTGTCAGAACCAACTGTTGAAGCGGATGAAATGTAAACTGCAGCTCTGTCGCACATACTTTTGAGATGTGATGTCCTGGTCAAAAAAGGATACAAATTTGTTTATTTAAAAAAAAAAAAAAAAGAGACAAGAACACTGACCTTGAAGATCAGATCAAGTATAAAGTGGCCTAAAATAACAAACAAAATGAATGTCATATCTCCAAGATTTATTCCTCAAGTTTATACAGGAAATTTATGAACAATTCTGGAGAGGCTGATCCTACAAAATGCTATTGAGAACTCAGATGCCAAGAAAATGCCTGTGGAATTTTGGATGCTCAGCATCTTCCAGGTTTGTTCTGATGGGAAAAAAACCAAAATCAGAATGCCCCATTAGATTAAAATCAAAAGGACTTAATACTGATGGCAGTATGCTGCTCTATCTTAATTTTAATGGACTTATTTTTGGAGCAAGAAATACTTACCCTCAATTGAGGAGGGCAAGGTTAGGAAACACTTAAACAAACTGGGCACACACAAGTCCATGGGAGCTGATGGGATGAAGCCATGAGAGCTGAGGAAGCTGGCTGATGTTGTCGCTTATCTTTGAAAGGTTATGACAATTTGAAGAGGTTTCTGAGAAATGGAAGAAATCAAATATCACCCCTATCTCCAAAAAGAGCAAGAAGGTGGATCCAAGGAACTACAAGCTGGTCAGCCTCACCTCCATCCCTCTGAAGTTGGTGAAGCAAATAATCCTGGAAACCTTTTATGGACACATGAAGAATACTAAGGTTATCAGGAGCAGTCAGAAGCAGGTAAGGGTAAATCATTCCTGACCAGCCTGATAGCTTGACTATCTTGGTGAGTGACAGGAGAGCCATGGATGATGTTTACTTGACTTTAGCAAGGCTTTTGACACTCTCTCACATAACATATCCATAGATAAATAGTTTAAGTACAGGTTAGATAAGTGCATGGAGGTGAACTGAAAACTGGCTAAATGACTGAGCTCAGAGAAGTGTAATCAGTCACAGAAAATCCAGATGGAATCCAGTCACTAGTGGTGTGTCTTAGGGTTGATACCATGTCCTTACCATTTAACCTCTTCTTTAATGTCCTGGAAAATTGGACAGAGTACAAATTATATGAAAAGTAGAGGAGTAAATTGTGATCAAGATGGTTATATTCGTGTTTGGAGGGACATGGACAGGTTGGAGAAAAAAGCCTACAGAAATCCCATTAAGTTGAACATAGGGAAGTGCCAAGTCCTCTGTCTGGGGAGCAATAATGCCAGGCACCAGCACATGGGATGAAGATTAAGCCAGAATGCTTCTCTCTAGGGCCCAGTGACAGGACAAGAGGCAATGAGCACAAATCCAAACACATGAAATTCCATCCTAATACAAAACAACACTTATTTACTGAGTGGGTGATCAAACACTGTAAAGTTGGCCAGAGTGGTGTGGAGTCTCCATCCTTGGAGATATTGAAAATCTGAGTGGGCATTGTCCTGGGAAATCTGCTCCAGGCGACCCCATTTGGGGTCATCCAAAGCTTGGGCTTTGGGTGAGATGATCTGAAGAGGCCTTTTCTAACTTTACTGAGTCTGTGGCTCTATAATCTGAGATCACTTTGAATGTAAAATCCAGCCTCACACAAACAAACAAACAATCACCAACAGAACCCCCAGATGATAGCGGAGAGTAATAAAACCCATGACAATACTTTCTATTTCTAAATTGTCTGCTAGACCCACATAAACAATATCTGACTATTTTCAGAAATATTTGCCAGTTAGTTCTAGTTTTTTTGGGGGGGTTGTTTATGGTTTTTGTTTGGTTTGGTTTTTTGGTTTTGTTGGGTTTTTTTAATTCTAGCCAGCTTAGTGATCCTCCCACATCCAGCTTCTAAGTAAAATTGTACATCTGCATTTCATTAGTGTGAATTTTAATCTCAATCTTAAATACTAATGGAAAACAAATTTTAAATCTTGCTTCCACAGGCACTTTCTCTAGAAACATAGGACCAGAATTAAGTTTGCATAGTCAAGGATATAAAAGTCTTACAGATTGTGATCAGTGGTAATCCATAAACACAGCTTGAGTTCCAGAGCTTTAAGATTAAAACAGCTGACATGGAGAAAATAGAACTCATCCAAAGTAGATATGGCTTTCTATACCTTTAGGGAAAAATTCCATAGAGCTGCTTTTGTATATTACTTGCACCTTATAAAGCTGCAGATGCATTAATTAATAGCAATTAATTAGTAACTAATATTACTTTATTCTGTTGCCACACTAGGCACAAAGGAAATATTCTCATGCATACTATTGCATATCTTTCATACCTACAAAAGTGAAGTGACTCACCCTGGTTATGCACAAAACAAAGGTAAATCTACACTAGGAACAGCTACTGTCTAATATCTTTTTCTTTTGAGCTTCATTAATCAGTGTTATGAACACTGGATAATAAAGACTGGATTGCAATATTCGTACCCGTGGTGTTCTCAATTTCTTAGCTATAATCAAAGTTCAAAGACCTTTCCAAACATCTACATTCACTACAAGGTGTACCTAGAGTTAGGTAAAATTTATCCCCCTAAAGAGAAAATTCCTATTTTCAAGATTTATGAGGCACTTACAGTGATAAGGTTTGTGCTAACCCACTGCACAGGAGTGTATTTGACCCTTGGTCAACTTGAGGGCGTGTGTTATATTTCAGAAGTCTCAGGTCAGTGGTGGATTCCATTAAAGGCCTTATCTCCTTTGAAATCAATGGTAACATGTATTTTTGAAGCAAGATGTATCACTCAGAGCAAAATCACATCTGATCCTGTTGCAGAAAAAATGGAAGATAAATAATGCCTTTTTTTCCATTGGAGATTCTTAGATGTTAATATGAATGGTGTGAAAAAGAGAGAGGTATATGAAAAGAAGCAGGGCATGGCAAGCTTTTGAAACTTTTAGATCACGAAGTGCAAGCTTGTATCAGTAATTCCACAGCCTTTGTTTTGAAGGATACCAAAACTTGCTGTATGTTGCATATCTGCTTCACATTTCACATACTGTAATTCTATGCTATAAAAATCCAGGACACAGGAAAAAAAAAGAGTCACAACAAGAGGAGGGAAGAGCGTTCAAGAATTTCATTAGTGCTACGTTGATTTGTTTTACACAAGGAGATACAAAACGACGTGTACTGCTCAGCAGTTCACAAAGGAAATAATGAGCACTAAACCCAAACCGTTGCTTTGTCAAGGATAGAAAAAAAATGTCAATAGGGCACAACAGTATGTAAAATGTTTGGAATGGACCTTGCAATTTTCCAAACATCTTATTTGTTCATGCTTGGTAATTCATATTCCAAATAGAGACTCTGCTGGAAGATGTACATCTTCCATCTTCATAGATTCTCTATGATGAGACAAAAGCAACAAACTGTAAGGATCAACAGATTTCTGGGTAGAAAATGTGAACTTGCAGATTAAGTCAGAATAATTAGCACAGAAATTCTTACTAAAACCAGTGTGGCAAACTGGGTTGTTGCCAATACACTTGTCCATTCATTTCCTAGTTGCGTAAAATCTGCCTGGTGAAATAATACGCTAAAAAGATCAAGTTTGAAAATGCAGCCTCTAATTCACTTCCCACATTTTTCATTAAAAAAAAAAAAAGCAAGTGGGAAAGTGGGTATGATTTCTTGCTCTATTTTCTTTGGGTATTCAGGCTGACGTATCACACAGCACAAAGAGTCAGGAATTGCGTATAGAGATTTATCTTTACACACAAAGAAATAGTTAACCAGTATTGTTTATCTTGTTGGAGAGAACAGCTAATTGTGCACTGAATTCTAAACCAAGACAAACCTCTATTGTGTTTAGCTATAACAAAGTGTATAAAAACCACACCACAAAGTTCAGGCAAAGACGTCAGCAGAACCGCAGAGGTGTTACGTGCAGCAGGTCTGAAAGTCAGGGAGGCTGAGAGCAGAAAGCAGAACCTTATACCACAGGCATAAGTGTGTACTGAAGGCATACCCTTTCCCCAGAACTTATTATAGTCCAGCTTTTAGCAGACATAACAGTACAGCTGGTCAGAACTCGATATAAAGTTCAAGAAATACTGAAATATAGCACAGAAATGTTGTTAATATGTTTCCCACAGTCACGGCAACATTCTGAAAGGATTTGTTGCTTCAAAAAGGAAATAAATGATAGTTTGGGAACTATCCTATGCTGTTTTGCTGACAAATATCTAAAGTGACACTAAAAGAATACTAATAGCACCCACTTCATCTTCAAGAATGGCAAGTGTTAGAACTATATGGGTCAGGTACTGTTTGTCCAACCATTAAAGTTTTTCAAACCTCTGGTTGCTTTATTATTTAAGTCACGTTTGCTTAGTTTGTAATATACTCAGTCTTTTACTCTGAAAGATGTAAAAAGATTAGTATTTCACTGATAATGATGCTTAATAACATCTAGAAGGATGTAGCTAATATCTCAAGTGTACAGATTTGTAAGCTTAAAAAACTTAAATACAGGGTCTTATAACTGACAAAAAGTAGGGGCTGACTCCTGAAGAAATAAAAATGGACCCCAAGAACCAGAACTCTCAGTTCTAACACAATTATGTCCAATGCTGGCAGTCTACAGAGTATTTCTGAGGGATACAAAATAGCCACAAATAATTAAAGTATGTTGCTAGTTGGTCTAAATTCTATAGGTTTCTACCTCCACCATCAACCTAAATTTTAAAAGTTGAGAGGTTGAAGAAGATTGAAAAACAGCAGATCCTTTTTGACCTTGAAACATATAATGTTTTATTTTAAATCATTAATAATCACTTTCACAGAAAAGCTGAAGTCTCTCTGTTGAACTGTTAGTTTAGCTTCCAATTTCTCCAAAAAAAACCCAACATAGGTTTATTTTTAGGAGCAGATGTGAAGCCACATAAAAAATTGAGGTAAATAAAGATCTTTGAAGTACATAAAGGTAAATGCCTCTGAATGATTAAGTTTATTGACTAGGAGAGACAGACTGTCAGAATGAATCCTGGCCAGCTGGAGAAATATATATTAACTATACTTGTGATTGAAGGCACCTGGATTGAAGGATGTTTATCTTCTCAGATGAGCAGAGACAAGAAGATCAGCTGCTTACTGGGAAAGAGAGAGGGAGGGGTTGCAGTGTATTAGTGTCTGTGAACAAAGATCTTGAAGACTTGTGCCTATTTAGGCTTTGAGATGGTTGCACAAGATGCACAAGTGCACTTATAAGCAGGGAATACTTCTACAATATTAAGATAAGAAGCCTTAAAATTTGATCATTTACTCCTGCCTTAATATTCCATAATTTCATACAAACATAACACACATCCTGTTTAGGGTCCCTTTGAACTGCCAAGATAGGATTGGGAGAACTAGAGCTAAAAATCAGGCTCCAAACGTTAGCTTGGATTCCAATAAACATTTGACTAGTTAAGGGCATATTAGCCTGTAATGAAAGGTGTGAATAGCTCATGAAAACTCTTCCAAACTGGGTTGAGACCAGCTACTTCCAGTATCGATAACAATGTAGTCCTGGGAGTAGAGAGCCAAGTTTCTTCAGCAGGTGATGTAGGCTGTGCAGAGATCTACATTAACAGTCCCAAGGTGTTTGGTTTACAGCCAAATTGAGGTGCATTTACATCTGACTACAGAAGACACAAGGGTATAGAGGAGAAATATACAACCTGCACAAGTCTGTATGTTCAAAGAAACCCAAAATCTCAAGGAAAGGTACAGTGTCGACGCTCTCACGGGGTACAAACTTGTAAAAGAAAGAATACATATCAAGGATCAGAAAAAAAACTCTGCCCATGTTAGCCTCAATGATATATCCTCAAAGTCCCACTGAAATCTAGGACATATTATATTGTTAAATTGAAATTACTGTTGGACATGGTGGTAAATTATTCCCCAGATTCACAGTAGATTAGTTTTCCAATGAAAATGCTGTTCCTGAAAAAAAGATATGCTAGAAATGTGCATTATGCTGTTTAAATGCTATGGAAATTGATGCCAAGAAAAACAGTTGTGCCTGGTTGACATTGGAGATAATTTGGCAAGTTACCTTAAAATTTTACTGTATGCCCCAATTTATTGCTGTGTATACAAAGCTATCCCATAAGACAAAAGCTATGTTAAACTATAAGAAGTTTATATTTTCTGCAGAAGAATAAAAGGTGACAAGGAACCAGAACATTTTTCAGTATTTAAGCATATGATGAGAAACTATTTTCGACCAGAGTACAACAATTGGAATGCTTTTGTGGTAGAGAACTTTTTGTTTTGGTAAGTTTTAAAGCCTGTAGGTCATCTGGAAACTGTTTCCAGCTCAGGAAGTTTTTGAGCATGTGGTTAGACCACAAAGTGATCTAAAACACTTTAAGAAAATGTGGTTTCTTTTTCCTCCTAAATTTCTTTATGTCACATTTGTCAACAAACACATCACTGCACAAATGGCATGTGATCCCACAGCAGACTGCCTGTAGGAGTTGAGATCCTGCCTGCCAAGCTCATCTAAGACTCTCTTAAACCCCATACTCTTCTTGATGGCCAACACATCCTTTATCATCAACCTGCATAAGCTTCATTACCACACTGCTCTGAAGCAGTGTTACTAACCCAAGGGGTGATGATGCAAAGAAGGCAAGGTGTTGTTTCATGAAGCTCAAAATCAGTGAAAGACTCCTTAACTCTTCCACCAGCAGTGAGACAACAAGAATTGTTTCATGAGTACAAGAACAAGTAGAATATTTGGTACTGCAGACAGTTTGAGAGGATCTTTTTTTTTTTTTTTAATCTCTTGACAAAACACTTGAATTGCTCTAGGAAAGAGTGTCAGAGTATTAAGCATTACAAGAAACAGAAAGCAAGGAAATCTTTCCTATGTTGTCAAAACAACTTTGACTTCAAAAATATTCTATAATCACTATGCCTGGTGAAAATCCATTTTGCTAAACTCTCAGCTATTCCAAAATTACGAGCAGGGCTTCAAAAAATTATGGGATTGAAAAATGGTAAGGCTGTAAGAAAAACATCATTGAATACTGAGGTCATGGAAGTTGGCATTACTAGTGTTGATGTACTGCTTTCAGTTTGATGGAAGGCGGGCGGATTGAAGGAGTACACGTCCCTGCTGGCCAGATCACCATCTGGTTCAGCTCCTAAGATCAAGTCTTCTCTGCAATTAACTCCTCTGCTTTGAAAAAAAAAAAAAAAAAAGAGATTCAAAATTAGTTGTAATTGAAGTGTAACATTAAAACTAGTGATGCTATACTTTGAAGTATAAATAAAATTTCTTTCCAATAACGGATAAACAGAATAACGTTAATTTGTCTTTGCATATCTATTTATGCCCATAAGAGTAACACTATCTGTTGCTTCTCACAATGACTCAAATGAATTATAGATTCACTTTATAAAATGTAACCTAATTCTCTCCATAATTGAAATTTGGTTAGAATGATGTAAGTTGCCAAACTCAGCTGTCCACACAATCCAAATATAGAGTACTAAAAACTTGCTTATTTGAAACAAAGAGACAATAAACACCAACAATTCACAGAAACAGAAAACACAGGCACTGAGTACACAAATGTATTTTACATCTAACCAGCTGTATAATAATTTGATGAATCCCAGATGCTGCAGTAGAGCAAGGCAATGGCATAACTATGCAACTTCTTTGAAACAGATATATATTATTTAAATTTATTCCCGTAATAACAACGAGATAGACAGGTTATCAGTTTCAGCCTGAGTTTCCTACATACACCAGAAATCAGAGTTCTGTCAGTAAGCCACCTCGTTGGTCAAAAATGAAAGGTACTCTGATATTTATTGTGAGAAAGTAAGACTTTCCCAGATAGCCTACAAGAAAAAAATCCCACCTTTTTTCCTTCCAAAATACATTAATTATAAAGAGTCCTGAAGGAGGAGCTGAACTCCTGCTTTTGCTCAGGACGCTCTGAGAACTTTCACAGAGTAATCTTCACATTGGAGTTATGTAAACAAATAAAATCCATGAACCACTTCAGACCTGCCAGAGTTATATGGCACAGCAAAAGGTATGAGGAAGGTCGGTCAAAGATTCATTCCCATTGAAAGATTGATCTAACACTGATAAGGCAGAGCATGGCAAGCAGGGAAACACGGAGAGTGGGAATGGGGAAGAACATCAGGCCTGTGAGAAGGGAAAGACTCCAGATTTGCTCAAGGTGACAAAGCTCAGACACACCTGACAGGCTCTCTGGCCACAGTATGAAATGGATTTAAAGGAGGTCCAGGCTTCTCTAATATTTTATGTTTACATGAAGTCATTCATAGTGCAATCTATTTGCCTGTGGAATGTCCAGCTACATGTAAAGTTCAGCTGCTTTATCAGAAAGTGGGAAAGGAGAGGGGGTCTTTTCCCTTTTAGGCTACTTATCCTAGTTTTGGATTTGTGCTGGAAACAGAGTCAACACCAGAGGGATGTTTCAGTTATTGCTGAGCAGGACTTACACAGAGCCAAGGCATTTTCTGTATCTCACACTGCCCCACCAGTGACTGAGCTGAGGGTGCACAGGGAGCTGGGAGGGGGCACAGCCAGGACAGCTGACCCCAACTGACCACAGGGATATCCCACACTGTATGGCACCACATTCAGCATATCAACTGGGGGGGAAAGGAGGAAGAGGGGATATTCACAATGATAGCATTTGTCTTCCCAAGTCACCGTTACACACGACGGAGCCCTGCTTTTCCGGAGATGGCTGAACACCTGCCTGCCCATGGGATGTGGGGAATTAATTCCTTGGTTTGCTTTGCTTGTGCACACAGCCTTTGCTTTACATCTTAAATCCATGAGTTTTCTCATTTTTACCCTTCCAGTTCTCTCCCCTGTTCCCCTGGGGAGGAGTGAGCGAGCAGCTGTGTGGTGCTAAGTTGCCGTCTGAGGTTAAACCATGACAAGCCTTTTCTCCTTTAGCCTATTTTATTAAATTAAATAATATCACATGACAAAAAAATCTAATGCCACATCTCCTTTAGGACTCCCCAGTGGAGCAATGTGCTTTTAGTTGCTCTTCTAAGTAGATACCTGCAGAGTTGTCGTTTCCTCAAGTGCAGCTCACAGATGTTCTCAAACCAACCCCTTGCATCACATTTGGCATTGGGACAGCTACAGAAGTCATCACTCCCAGCCTCCCACTTGCTCCTCTGCCAGAGGTTACCATAATCCCAGCAAGGATGAGGCTCAATGGGACATGTGTTGCATTACTAGAGGCCAGGGATTGTTAACTGAAAATCTCAAATCATGTTGATAAGTAAAAAAGCAAATTGCAGGCACACAGGCGCTACTCCCTGTCCCAAAAATGCTGGGTAAATAGCCAAGCAGCTGGCACACACCAAGCTCTGCACCATCACCACTGCATTCCTTGCACTGCTACGGAGTTTGACTAGTCTGAACCAACAACTGGATACAGACACATTATAGTATGACAAACAGAATACTTAAAAACTGCTCTTTGGAAAGGCAGAGGACACAAAAAGTGTAGCTTTCATTAAAGAAGTAGAGTAGAGACTGCCTATGTTACAAGGGAAGCACCAGAAATTCAAGCGACCCACAAATAAAGTCACTTGTCATCATGTTTCAGGGGATGGAAAGAGTAAAGGTGATCCTTGGCAAGTTTCCATAAATTGTTCAAGCACTGACTCCTACTGCTCCGCAGAACACTCCAAATCTCTCTTTTCTGTGATGCCCAGAGATCAAAATCCCTTACTAACATCTGTGTACCTTCCCAAGACTTGTTCAAACTATTAGGTTATCAATTCAAAAAGAAAAAAAAAATTAGAAAATGTAAGAGTGAAAAAGTAGAGAACTGCAGTAAATAAATTCAATTGAAATGTAAGCATTAAAAATATGGAAATATCAGTGATTGCTCATCATTGTTGCATTTGCTAGTTTACAGGGTTTGCTAAAAAGTCTGTAGGTAGTTGCAGAATTCATATTTAAAAGATATAATTAAGATCCTGCACATATGTTTAGAAGGTAATTTTTGCTGAGAATTTAAATCAAACTTGATTAAAAAAACCTAGAAATTGTTCCATAATCCAGGACTCAAAGATTGTTTTATTTTTTAGGTGTGCCATTTTAGGTGGGAAAGTCATATCATCTATTCTCATCATAATTGATTAGACAGGTTCATTGAATATTTCACTTAGTTCCAATAAGTAGTCTGTACATAGTTTCTAAAACCAAACCATTTTAGATGCAAAGCCTTTCTAGAGCTGAACTTGCCTGCAGACTCACTCTGAGGCTGCCACAAGAGTCTCTACCACAGGGTCCAAAACCTCCCTCACAGTGGTTATCACATCAGCAGGATTACAAACATTTGTCATGTTGTGCACATGGTGAAGTCTTTTCTAACATGTGAAAACCCAACATTAAACCTTCCATGAGAAATGAAGAAAAAAGATCTCTTCTCAGGTGAGAATGACAAAATAGACGGATTAGCTAAAAGGATTAGTGGCAGCCTGGTATATATCCTACTAGCCTAGTTTAAGAACTTATTTATGTTAACGTTCTTCAAGAAAAAAAAAATACCCCCCTTTCCAGAAACGATTAATTTGGAGTCTTCAATGGAGAAGAAAATATTTGCGTATCATGCTGCAGTTTTACTGGAATTCTAGCCATGAAATATAAGATCTGCTTTAATTCAGCCAGTGCACAGACACTAATCTTACAGGGAATGATTAAGCTGTCAGTTTAAGAATACAGTGTGGGATTTTTACAGTTTTCTTTATATTGTGGCATTTGGTTTAGTTCTGTATCTATGCAATTTTTAAGAAGCTTTATTGCTGCAGAGTTGGATCTAGAATATAAAGTACTGGTGGCTTTTATGAGCCTGTCTGGACTATCCAAACAAAAAAATCCTTGTAGTAGGCAAGTTTAAGGCACTACTACTCATGAATTTTAATGAGTAGGCCAGCACACATATGTAACACAGCCCTGTGCTGAATGGACTCATAAGTGTTTTAATGTGTTACCACTGGCTAAATTCTGAGGAAAGATAGTGTGGTTGAGACATGTGCTTTAGATCAGGATGACCTGCATTTTCTTCTCACATCTGCGGTAGCTTGTTCTGGCCACAGTACTGTGTGTAGAATACAGGGCACCAGGAAATCAAGATGGCCAAAAAATCTAACTATACCTAGAAACTGTATTTCACGGTTGGTTTTGCCTTTTCTTTTTTTTTTTTCCCCATAGTCTTAAATCCTAACCAAGCAATGACTGATGAAAATGTTCTTTTTGTGAGCCGCAGCCAAATGATCTCAAATGAAAATGAATGTCCATACCCTTCAAATGCCAAGTCATATCTTGGTCCACAGAAAAAACATCAGCAAATCCAATAAGCTAAAATCCCATAAGTGTTTGTTTTTCAGGGTTTTTAGAAGTTCACAAAGACGTATTTCTAACATCTTCAAAAATACTGTTTCTTATATATGCATGAAATTATATGCGTGTGGAATACTGACTCCCAACATAAACATCTACTATTTTGTTAGAGAAAAACGGTGTTTTCAGGTTTCCTGAGCACCTCATCGTCTCTTTTCTTCCCCTGCTGTCCCACGCCCTTTCCTTTCTACCTCACCTGTCACACATCTGGTTCTGGACCACTAAACCTGTGTGCATTTCAATCCATATTAAAGGAATGATTTTCTTTATATGAGAATACAAAGTATCTCTCACAACCAACCCTGTGTCCTGCCTGCTGTGGCTTCTAGAGCATGGTCACCAGCCAAACTCAGAGATCATACTGTAATTTTATGAGGCCAATGCTTTTTATTTCTTGCCTGCAGCTGCCGTGTTCTCCCAAGCTCCAGAGAATGCTGGATGTAGGTAAACCTGAGAATAAAATAGGCCAAGGGGCAATGTTTTTAAAAACAATAAGAAAAAAGCACTCTGTTAGAATTTGCCATTAAAGGATAAAAACCCAAACATAGAAAATATCTGTTTGCTGTTCAAACTTCTCTGATTCTAGTCCTACAGCAAAATATCATGTAATAAATAAATAAATAAAGAGTAAAATATTATTGAGAAAAACCAGAATATTCTGTGAAAAACTGAAAAAACAAAGTAACCTTGTGTTACCCATTACTCTTCTTGATTATTTTTTTAATCTAGCAGTAAATATAAATGCAAGACTTTTGATAGAATAAATGGTTCTACCCAAAGAGTTCTGGGATAGCAATGTGTGTGTCTCCGAAACACAGAGAAAATTTCAGGGATTAGCAGGTAGCTGAGCTGAAAATCCAGCAATAGGCAATAATTAGTAGCTGATACACTTGAAAAACTTCATGGAATTAGCACTGGTTTCCAGTGGGTGGGATCATAAAGGAGTAACTTGGTCTAGTGGGCGGCATCCCTGCCTGTGGCAGGGGGATTGGAACTAGGTGATTTTTAAGGTCAAGCCATTCTATGAGTGTGATATGCAAACTCTGCTTTAAATCCCTTTGATCTGTGTCAAACCTATCTGAAGAATGCACTTAACTCAGACCACGGAGACTTGAGCTCACAGTCCGATTAATTTGAACAGTCTGCCCTGGTTCCAGCCCTCTGTAGCAGTCTGTGGAGGTAAATGAGCAATCCAGAATCAGGCTGCTGAGAACTGGAATTCAGGAGCCCCACCCAGTGGTACCACTTGCTGGATATGCCTGGACTATGAGCTGACCTGCCCAGGACAGATATGACTTGTGCAGGGCACTCCTTCTTCACCTCTCTCCATTCACTGGGACACCTTTTTTCTCCAGGAGGGCCAGTTGCTACTGCCAAACCACATGTTGCCTGTGAGCACCCTAAGCATGGCTTTGCCATGACCAAGAGCAGCATGGTTTTGTCAATCCACACCTGTGGCTATGAGGGGAAGTGGGCCAGAAGGAGCTGCAAAGGCAGACGCTGCCAGCCTGCTCCAGGGCTCAGCTGCACACCAGACTCAGCCCTAGGGTACAGGGATGGGACCTCTCAGGAATTAACATCATGTCTTGCGTGTGAAAACCTCCTTCAGACCACTCTCCTCATAGCTCAAAAAGCACATGTTTGTGGTCTTGATCATAAGAAGACGTGGACATGCAGTTTGGAGGGTGTGGAAAGCTGGTCACACATCTGCAGATCCTACAAACCTCTGTCAAAAGCTGGTTTTCCCAGAAATGGGCAAGGAGTTTCCTGAACTACCTGTGAGTGAACTAGCCTGGGTGTCATTAGCAAACCAGTGGCAACACCCCGCAACTTAAATTCATTTATCCTTTTAAGTCAATTCTTCTTATACTGCTTCATCTGATCATTAACTGATGTTTTTTTCAGCTCTCCTTGCAGCCTTATTTTCCTCTGAAAACAAGGTCAGATACACATCTGACAAGTAACTTATGCTTGCACAACCATAGAAGTACAAATGTGAGTAAGTCAGGCTAAATATCTTAGGTGAGGGGGTAGAAGAGAGCATACATATCTAAATCATACATTGAACCCTAAGTACTGTATAAATTAGTCTACATGGTTCACTCCATCTCCCTATGCCACTATCTGTCATGTTAATTAGTGGAGAAAGACAGGAGAATGTATAAAAAAGATGCCAACAAAATGTATTTTTTGCCTGCTATCAGGTGGGAGTAGAGTTTGGGAAAAACTTCAGGCAATACAGACACAGCTTCCTGGACAGACAGCTCCAGGTTGCCGGGGAAATTAACTGAAAACAGCGCAGACAGAGGCTCACTAAACTGCCTTCACTTGGTGATTAGGTTATTTTAAATCTCTCAGGAGATTCCATTCCACTTAAACGTAGCGCGATAAGAGACAATTAGTGATCCTCTGAGAGCGGTCATGTCTGGAATAGCAAGCAGCACACACTTCGCTTTCCTTCCCTTCCCAGTCTGAGATTTGTGATGCCCATGACCTTCACTACAGAGCCATGCCTTGTAGGCAGCAAAGGGGAAGAACAGGGCTGAGGCACAGTGAGTTTCCCTCAACAGCAGAAGGAGATGAGCTCTGGCACCACTGAGACTCACACGCCCTATTTTGCCAAAAAACAGGTATGAAGAGAAAAAGAGGAAAAATAAACATTTGTGGCAATCACTAGTCCTTCCTTACACAAACTTCCTAGAAGCTCTCCTGTGTCTGGCTACAGGTGACACTGTCCAAACTTCTGCAGAGGGATTGACCCTGCTTTTCTGGAGAAGACACTGAGCTGACAAGCAGCGGGGTAATGGCCCGTAATGCCCCACAGCTGCCACTGTTTCTGACGGCTACAAACTGGAGGCCATTTCCCTGTGATTGATTTTTTTGGAGCTCAGACTGGCTCTGTTCATGTTCCTCGAAACTGCGTCACTGGGAGCTGACCTCTGGATCCATTACAGACTGCAGCTCCTGCCGCTGGCAGAAATCAATGCCCAGGAAAAGCTTTGTTCAGTATAGTTTCTAAGCGAATGTGTTGAATCCAGAGTACATCAGCTCTAGTCAGTCAGGTAATACAGCTGTCTGCCTCCCCCCTTCTCCCCTACTTCAAACCCAGTTTTTTATTTGCAGTGGACTTTTCCACAACTGTAGCATAGAGGAAGGGCAGTGAAATTATGCATACAATTACTGTTATACTTACTTGGATACAAAACTCTGTTACAGAAGAGAGAACAGAACCATATTTAGAAACGGGAGGAATGAAAAGTGGTTTTATTTCCCTTTGTCTCTGTGAAAGAGCATATCATAGAATCATAGAATCAGTTGGAAGGGACCCCTGAGATCATCAAGTCCAACCCTTGATCCAACACTGCCGTTTCTTCCTAATATCCAACCTAAACCTCCCCTGGCACAGCCTAAGACCATGCCCTCTTGTGTTACTGACAGCTGCATGAGAGAAGAGACCAACCCCCACCTGGCTACGACCTCCTGTCACGGAGTTGTAGAGAGTGATGAGGTCTCCCCTGAGCCTCCTCTTCTCCAGGCTGAACAGCCTCAGCTCCCTCAGCCTCTCCTCATAGGATTTGTGCTCGAGTCCCTTCACCAACCTAGTTGCCCTCCTCTGGACCTGCTCCAGCACATCAATATCCTTCCCGAGCTAAGGGGCCCAGAACTGGACACAGCACTTGAGATGTGGCCTCATCACTGCTGAGTACAGGGGAAGAATCACTTCCCTGGTCCTGCTGGCCACACTGTTCCTGATACAGGCCAGAATGCCATTGGCCTTCTTGGCCACCTGGGCACACTGCTGGCTCATGTTCAGCTTCCTGTCAATCCAAACTCCAGGTCCCTTTCTGCCTGGCTGCTCTGTTCCCAGACCCAACGTAGGCAATAAAAGCAATTTCAGGGGCATAACAGGGGATTCTGACACTGAAAGGGACTCCAGGGTGTTATGAAGGTACTGGAGAAGATGACTTTACAAAGAGAAGGTAACCATGAAACGAACTGTCTCTTAGTCAATAAATGAAAGCTTGCCTACTAGATACCTCACCTGAGACATCACTGGGTGTGGGATGGTGAAGGAAAAACAGACAGGAGAAGATGTCTGCCTAGAAATTCTGGCCAATATGCCCTCTTGAAAATGGAAATTAATATGCCAGTGAATCATACCTCAGCTGAGAGGACCTCTGCTGTCAGGCCAGCTGCAGACAGAGGGAAGAGTACACCGAGTCAAACAGAAAGCTTGACCCAAACAATGAATGCAAGAGCCAACACTGCAGCATTCAGGTCACTGACCAAATAAGCTTACAAAAAGGCAGTGGCACAAGCAGCAGTGCTTTACTTATACCTCACACTGGTGAGCTGCAGGACAGCAGTGGAGACAAAACTAAGGACAAGTGCAATTCAGTGACAGGAAACATAGCTCAGACTGGGCCACCATCATGATGACCCAGAAAAATTCTCAGCCATCTGCTGATGTACCACAAGAGAATCATGAGAGGTGAAATGCCCAAATGCCCAACAGAATGCAAGCAGCAGCTACAAGATAAAAACAAGATGTTACTCTTGCAATTGCCAAGCAAACCTACAAGTGTTGCAAATTCAGTTGTTTTAAAGAAATGTGTACCAATTAATCCTCTATCCCTTAATATGTTTGGTTATAGAGGATGCCTGCAGCAAGCAGTATCTAGCAGCCTGTGTTGACTACAAGCATTTCCAAAGAGAAAAAGACTTGGTAGGCAATCCAACCCATATGCACCCTTAACTAACTCAGATTTTCTTTCCACCCTGCTGAACGTTCAATATGTACTGAATTTAAGTTCTGCAATAAATCAAAGCAATTAAAAATAGTTAACAGTTGTGTTTACATGAGAACAAGAATTTTGAGATAATTATTCTGAAAGTTGGAAGTGGAACCAAGCAATCAGTCTAATTAGCTTTAAAAACGTACTCCCGCTTTTTGGAGTCAAATTGGAAAGGATTTGAATTTCCGAAAGTGTTGCTCAAATATTTAAGCTTTAACACCAGTCTGAAAGTTCAATATGTGTCACAAACCACTGTAATAATAATGATGGTGATAATAAAACTTTGATAGCAGCCATCTGCCCGTTCCAGACAGCTGAATCATTTCCAGTGCTCCCTGAGAGCCAGGACTGACATGGATTTTTATACACTATATCACAGACAGTATATGCAGGGTCTGCAGCCGAGACCTTTCTGTAATGACGTCAAAGAGGCTGTGCAGCCAGCTTTTAAAATTGCTGCAGGCTCATCCTAATGACATTAGGATATAACAAATGAGGAAAGGAAGATATGTATATCAACATTACAATAACAAGCAAGGACAGCTCACTTTAGCTCTGGAGGCAGCACTTAGGTTATCCTCCATAGAGCTGCTCTCCAAAGTTTGCGTCAGCGGAGGGGGTGGGGTGTGAATTCCATGACTAAGGGGCATAACTCAGCTGGAGAACCTTTTAGTGTGAAGCCTGGGAAAAAAAAAAAAAGACATCGGAATTATTAAGAACTTAAACAAGAAACTGGAAAGAGACTTCAGCAAGGCATTTTGGTTGTCTGCTTGCAGACATAAGGGTCAAGTGCACTGTTAAGAACAGTCTATAAGACACAGCTAAGCAGTTCTTCCAAAAGCAAACAAAAAAATCTCAAAATACATTAATCGAACAAAATATTCCATGAGCAGTCACAGACTTCTGGCAGGGCTGCACAATGGGTCAGTTTGTACCAGTCCTGGTGATAACCTACATACAGCCACACTTACACAATGACCTTGTCTGAGTGGGAGCTTCACTGATACCTAAAAGAAGGACTTGGTAGCCAGTTTTTTCCCTAGAGGTCCAAAAGCTGCATCTTTTCTGTGATGCACCTGGGTCTCTCAGCCCTCTGGATAAGCTGGGAAACTCATATCAGGTATTTATAAAGAGGCATGAAGAAGGTCCGTTTCTTTTCAGAGGGTCAAGAAATCTACTTGGATTTGTCATCTGCCTGGGTTTGTGCAAAGCAAAAACATGTCCCTCGTGACATTCCTGCCTCTGAACTGGAGAGACATGGATTTGATGGGTGGACCTCTGAGTAGGTAAGAAATTGGCTGGAGGGTTGTCCTCAAACAGGTTGTGTTCAATGGCTCAATGTACAAGTGAAGAGCAGTGACAAGCGATGCTTCTCGGAGATTGATATTGGGACCAGCACCACTAAACATGTTAAAATGTTAGATGTTAAAATGTTTAAGACGTTTGTTTAACTGTTTCAGGGGTTTAACAACTTTGTCAGTGACATGGACAGCGGGATCAAGTGCACCCTCAGCAAGTCTGCTCACAACACCAAGCTGTGTGGTGAGGGTGACTGGAGAGACTGGAGGGAAGGGATGGTATCCAGAGGGACCTGGACAGACCTGAGAGGTGGGCCTGTGTAAACCTCAACAAGATCTGTAAGGCCAAGTGCAAGGTCCTACACTGGGTTGGGGCAATCCCAAACACGAGTACAGGCTGGGCAGATTCTATGAAATATCAGAGTGTGAGTCCAGTTGCAGGTATTAGGGGAATTAATTTAAATCAAGACAGATTTTAGGAAGCTTTGATGGAAATTTTTGTGTTTTTAAAGTCCAAATCAATAAATGGTTGACAGATTTCTGAAAATGAGCACATCTGTGTGCTGTGACAGGGGGAAAAAAAAGAGAAACATACTGAATCTTTACCAGTACTTATGAAATAATTATTTCCTAGTGCAAGTGGGTGCTCCATTTCATTGCATGAAATATAATTCATGGAATTTTGCCATTTGCACTCAGTAATTACTCTGACACTATCGGTATTTGTATGAAATATGTTAAGTCTGTATTATTTTCTTTACCCCTAAAATGTTTTCTCATTTAGATATTCATGCTAATAGCATGATGTGAATGTTCAGAGTTTTGCTATCCTCTTATTTAGTTTTTCCTTTATATCTTCACTCTACTTAGCAGTACCTGTAGTACTCCAGATGTATCTCTCAGAATAGGTATAGTGTTTAGCATAATTACACTTATCTATTATTATCAACATTAAAAACCTAAAGTTTAATTTACTCCTTGTACCTTTACTTTCATGTCTTTTTCTGGAAACCATTAAAAAGAATATCTAATTGCATCATAAAAACCTGGTTTTAAAAGTACTTTTACTTACTGTGGATTCTTAGCCTTGAAAGAAGCATTCTGGGGACTTTTAGATGTTCTGGATCTTTAGACCTGAGGAATGAAGAACAGAGGCATTACCACACTGGAAGGTACCAAGTGTCTCCAGGAACTGTATTTCAGTGTATGGTGCAATAAGATGGAATAATCAGAGATATGGGGAATTATGAATACTTTCTTGAGATTAATTTAAGGTTAAAAAAATTTTAAAATCTATCTTTTGAGGTAATTGTAGCAGCACAGATTGGCAGAGTGCAGCTTAGGCTGGCAGTGCCCTGGGGGCTGAGGGCTTCAGGGTGCCCCAGGGCAGTGCAAGCACTTAAAAGTGCCTAACACAAGTCAGATCATAGTACAGTGAGGAGACCTTCATGAAACCTGGATGACTGCTCACCTGCCATTTCTGTGGTCTGACCTGCATTCTCCCCTGCTGGTATCTCTACAGCACCCTCGGTCTGCTTCCCCCGTAGACTTTTCAATTTTACTTCTTTACCTCCAAAATAATCATTGTTGAATTTGTTGCTTTTAATCAAGTGCTGTGATTATCCCTGATTTACTCCATAACAACCATATCATCTGATGGAAAAGTAGTGTGAAAAGACCTACAAAAAGTCAGAAAATAAATAAATTAACCCAAAGGAACACCTTCCCAGGATCAAACTACTGCAAATGTTTTCCTGTCTCCCTCTAGTTATTACCAGCTGTTCTTTGTCTATAAAGTCATCTCATTCAAATACTTCACACTGATGGTAGTGTTGCATGGTAGAAGACAAGTAGCAAAATGTCCTCCTTGCCTTGTGCTTTTTCTCTATATTCATATGATGTGTTAAAATAAGCAATTCAGGAAAGCCTTAAGGCCCCCAGGGTCTGCTGAGTTTGTAAGGCACAAAGCTTAGTCTGATTTCCAAGACAAACTAGAGCAATGGCAATTTTTTTAATGGCAAGCAATGATTCTGATTGAAAATAATTTTAAAACTCAGGTAAAGATACAGAAAGATACAAATAGAAACTGAAAACATCAGAGTTCAGGGTGAAGATTTTAATTGGGTTTAGTTCTGGTGAGAGGTTATGCCAACATAAGAATTACCCCCTAAGGTGTGTGGGAAAACGAAGAAGAGCTGAGGATCAAGGAACATATCCCTTGCTTGGTGCCACCACTGCATCAGACACGGGGACAAAATCCCAGCTGGGCATAACACAAACCAGGAAGCCTCCTGTGAGCCTGAACCTCTCCACCCCTTCGCTGAACTCGATAAAGTGGCCGAAAGGATGAACAAATGTTTCCATGATGATACTTGCACCGATCCCCTTAAAAAGACACTCACTTGATATTGGTCTCCAAGGACAGAAATAACCCAGCAGTTGCAAAGCAAAGGTCTCAGACAAGTACTTGGCTGCTGGACTCAACACTTTACTGTCAGGAGTCCCAGATGTTCTCACAGTGTGTCTGCAGCTTTTGCGAGCTCAACCGCCAGACTTTTTTTCTCAAAGAAAAGGAGGAAAGGAACTGAAGGGATTAGGAATTCTGAAGAGAGGAAACATCAGAGCAGGAATATAAATACAGAAAGTGAATGGTGCCTTTGCTGACTTGAGAAACATTTTAAAAAACCAGTACCACAGGTAATGCACATAAGCCAAATATTGCCTCATGGGATATAACAGATGGGAATACACTGTTTTCAGAATTTCTGGGGAGGGTGTGGTGGAATCTGATCTTTGGGATAGAAAGCAAAATCCAGTCTTTGGGATAACCCAAACTAAGCCTTGTAAGGCTTATGCAGTACTCAGAGGTCAATTTTTCCAAGTTAGAGAGGATGATCTGGATATTTGACAACTCAGATCTCTGATCACTCACTGTTCATATGGACACAGACTGCTCATATAGATCATGAGTGGGCTTAATATCCCTCGAACCCAAAGTCTACTAAAAAAACAAAGGGAAAAAGTAGCTACAAGACTTTCAACTTTACAGCAGTGAATTGGTCTACTAAGTGTTAATTCAGGGATACTTTAAGAAACATCTATAAATTTTTAGTAAATTTGAATCAAGATGTAATTTTGTAGCTAAAAGCTCTCTCTAATCATAATTCTCATAAATATTCATGTGATCAGTGTTCTTTTATTTTTCTGCCCATTTAAGATTCTGATGTCTCTCCTGGGATCAACTACCTGCCAGGATGAATTCCATAAAAGAATTCTAAAAATACTGATAATGTATAGAGATAGGATTGCTCAAATGACCTTATTCAGCACATTAGATGAGCAACATTTTTATGTTCACATTTTTACTAAGTCCAGAAATGCATATTTTAATAAATACCTGATGAAAAACATAGTTTATTTCCCAATTTTATAAACTCATTTATCATCTTCCATTATCCTGAAAGGTAATAAATATGAAAAATGAAGCTCCTATCAGATGGAGTAATGACAATTCTGAGACAACCATTTATTTAGTAACTTATATAGTTCTTTTTACACATTGCAGCATTTTTCCACGTAAAACAACAGCCAAACCTCTCTTTTTATTCCCAGATTTTCAATAAACAACTGTTCTTTCAATTCATTATCAACACCACATAACAGGCAAAAATGCTGAACCCATAATAGCAGGAATGATTCTGGTCTCATTATTTCTCCTTTTTTCATGACCCATTTTCTTCTCTCTCCCCTGACCATCCATAAATCATTCCTGCTTTATATTACTATTTTCTCAGGGAAAAAAAAAAAGATATTGAATTGGATTTTTAAAACATACTTCTCAGACAAAAGAATCTTCTGACATACACAACGCAGGCCAGAATTCAACCCTGCTTTTATGATTTTATAATATATAATAGAAGTTATCTGACCTATGAGTAGCAGTGGTGGTAGAGTAAAGTCAGCACAAGATTGTTCCCCAACCCCTCTGATGCTACTGACTAAATTGGACAGTGTGACAAAGTGGTTTTCTTACACAGCCTCCTTAAGTTGCTGGTTTGGAGATGGTAGCATTGGGCTGACTGACTGAAACTGCAGCTTCCAGGACTCATTGCTTAGGGCTATTTTCCTGCATTATGGTACTGGAATATATCCTATACCATGAGAATAATTAATTTTCTCTTATCCAAGTCAATCTGTAGCTCATTTTTATCTCTTCACCAGCTATATATAAATAATTGGTCCTGGTAGTGCTTCAAAAAAAACCATTTAATATCTTGGCCTATAAATAAAATCCAGATGAATACCAGCTACTTCTCAACACCTTTACTCTTAGAGAAAGAAGAGGAACAGAAAGGATGTCCAGCTTCCTCCAGCCAGCTCTGAACAATCAGCAGACCTGAATGATCACCAGAACCCCAGACTATGCCAGGCAGCACTCTTGAGCCTCAATAAAGATCCACATCCAACCTGGTGTTATTCATCAGACTGATGGCAGCTCTGGCACTGAGAGTGATGTTTCTGAACTTCTTCTCTTCCTGTCACCTATAGAGAGTCAGTGGCAAAAATATACACACATCCTTAGAATCTTTCTAATGCAAAACTCACATGGACTTACCTGTTTTAGGGGATCATTATGTTTTCTTTGCTTTATAATTTTTCATGTCATTTTTTTTACAAGTTAACACACGTATTTACTGGAAAACAAACAAAGAGGAGAAAAAGTATTACAGACTACTATCAAGAGAGTTCTAGCATACAAGTTCTACTTTAGACCAAAAAAAGTTTACATAGAAATATCTTTCATTTTAGGAAACCTTGCATGATACACATTAAAATGAAAAAGGGTAAAAAGCTAGTTGTAACTCTAATATCATTCTCTCCTATAAAGACAGAAAGCGTTTAGGGAGGTTCTCTTTTGCTGAACTTTTGATTTCTTTATTGCTTTAATACAGTCCCAACTCTACAGTCTTTAATGAAAAAAAAGCACTAATTTATAATTAGAAGCAAAAACATTAATAATTTGGCCCAATTTTTGAAAGGCATTAGGGATCTTCTAATATTTTCTGAGGACTCGTAGGCATGTTATGGTAGGACTACATAAACCAGACTTCCAGTATGGTATTATTCAGATGAAAAGATTACATATTAATTCTCAAAATACTTCATAGGTGAAGTTTTATAAAAAGAAAAATATGATTAAGAGATTTGTTATCTATATACTGCATTTCCTGAAAGGCTAGAGAGTTATATTTTTTTTCCTCCCATCATAAGAAATCATTAATATAAAATAGCTTTTTTAAAAAACACATAATTCAATTAGATATCATTCTAAGTTGTTGTGTTCTCTGTTTTTAATCAAGGGGCACCAATGCAATAAAGACAAATTACTGATTTCTGAGACTGAGTTATCAAGAATCAAACTAAGAAGACTTTCCTTCTCCAGAAGTAATATTAACTGTTGGTAATTAATGGCAGAATTATAGGTTCAATTTCTTTTTACATAAAACCTTATTGAATTAATTGAACCATGTGCACTGCATCATAATGGGAATCATCAATAAACTCTTAGGGAATATTTATTTCATTTCTGCACTGAAGGTTTCTGTAAGAGCTCATGTCATTCAGTTTAGGTACAGTTGCACAGTATTTGGTTGTTTTGCCTGGGTTTGTTAATCTTATGCCAGGGGAAAGAGACCATTATTCACTAACATTTTATAGCCTGTTTGTACTTCAAATGTTCTATGTCAAAACTAATTTAGTAAGCTAAGTTCAAAGGAAGAAGAAGGTTAGTTCATGCTAGGAACTGACGTTAACACTTAGGAACCTCAGGAGGCTGCATAGGGCTGGTGACAATTGACAGGGGATTCTCAGAACCACTACAATCATCTTACCAGCCCAGACCCCAGAAGAACTGCAGTTCACTCTTCCTCCTTCCTTCAATCCCTGGCAGGAGCCTGAATCTAAGGGTTCAAGTAGGTCTGGCAACTCAGAATGAAGGTTTCTTTATGGCTTCAGACACCTGAAGAGTTTTTGGCAGCTGTGGGCAGAAGCACAGCGTTCTGCCCCGGCAGGAAACAGCCAGCCAGGCAGTTACTGGCAGCTGTGATCCCACCATGTCTATCCCTGCCAGTGCACATCAGTCTCATCAAAGCAGCAGTGTATCTGTACAGATAATTGGATCCAAGAAGGTCAGCTTAATTCCTTCTTTTTTCCCCTCAATTTTTAGCTCAACCACAAAAGATAAAAGTGTTTCACCTTAGTCTCACGTTCACACGTGCTTGTCACCCAAGCTCTGACAACCTCATCTTCCTTCTTCCAGATATTTTCCTCAATGCTTTTCTCTTTCTGCTGATCCCATCCTCTGCAAGCCTACTGAAGGGATTAAATGATGGATTAAATAACAGTGGAACTAAGGCAATGTTTTCACACCGTTACTCTTCTTATTACATGTTTTCTCTCTTTCCCTATTGCCCTTTGACACAAACCAAGGCCGTCAACAGCAAGTGAACATGACCTTTGGAGTACTGAACATGACTTTTGGAGTATCACCAACACAATACCAAAAAGCCTCATGAATGAGGCCCTCCTGTATGTCAGGTTCTTGCTGTAGCACTAGAGACAAGGAAGAACAACGTTCATTAGTTTATTAATTTTTCTGCATCAAGATAAAACACATATCAACAGAGCAGCACAATTGGCCTCTTGTCCTATGAGCTGCCTTTGTCCATATACCAATAGATAACATAGCCATGTGTCAGTGTGCACTCACTTCTACTGTGATCTTTCTATGTATTGCTTGACACTTTAAAAGTGCTCCTTCCAGTAAAGACTCCCAAAAGCTCGAGCAAGGCTGTACCAATAAGTGATAAAGAAACTTAACTTGGTCCAGCTTCACAGATTCTTGAAATTCTGAATTGATTTACTCTGCAAACACAAAGGAAATAAAATGACAGAAGATGACTCCACAGCTTATTTTTACCTGTGTCATAATTTTAACACAGGAAGAACTGACAGAACTGTTTAGCTTGACCTGTCCCAAGTTTAGCTCATCTGGGCTCACTCCAGTTGTTGGATAGGAGTAACTGTGCTGACTAATGGGGAGTAAGCCTATTGTAATCCTTTTTAAACATCTCTGACTGAGCCATTTGATCCTACTGCTTCCCTGGAAAAGGCGTGATGCCGTAGTAACAGTTCAAACCAGGTTGCTTTGGGGAAAACGCTGTAACTTACCAGAATTGAAGGCAGTTTTGGCATCAAATACCACAGATTCAGTAAGTGTGACGTGAAAATAGCTGTGAAAGAGCTGAGGCTGTTGAAATGAATGTTCACAGTGACAATAAAAATCAGTTCAAGCCATTTTGTATAGAAACCTATGATGCTCAGAAATTCTTCCAAAAGAACAGGGCAATGAATTTGATCCTTGACCATATCCTAGGGAAACACTGGGCTTATTGGTGGCTGACACATTCAACTGTGACCATCATAGCACTGATTCCAGTGTAACATCTGGTCAATCTTTTTAGGAGCAGTACATCTGAATTTGCTACAGATAATGTAACTAAAACAAAAATAATCTGTTGATTTCCTGTAGGAATAGCAAAGCAAAAGTTTTTCTTCGTAAGCAGACAGATCAAATTGCTGGGTTAAAAATTATTTCAACTCTATTCATTTATTCTGTTGGCCAACCTCTTCCTCCCCATCCAGCCAAGGACTCATTCCAAGCTCTGGATAAATCGTTGGCAGCCATTTTCATGACATGGTTGGCTTGAAAAGGCACGGGAGGAATTCCAGCACTGAGAATTCAGCTGCAGGTGGAGGAGCACAATCTGGCATATTCAATGGCTGTCATCTCCACACATTGGCATTTGCAATCTATTTTTCTGGTTCACAAAAAGTTGTGTGATCATAAGCACTTAGTGTAACACTCAATTACTGCTTACGAGCAACTCCATCACTGCATGCACAGCAATATGACTGGAGCTAATGGCCTGTCTTTGAAGTAAATCCTTAGGAGTGGTAAGCCCTTAATCAATTCATATTTTGTTCAGTTGGTGTCAGCATTCCTCTGGAGAAAGAAAAAGGTGCTTCAATTCCATCTCTTAATGAACAGCTGAGGATTGCTCCAAACCCACAAAAAGGTGCATAGCTCATAATCAGCCACTGCCTCTTTTCATTGTAATGGATGAATGTGGAGTTGGACAGTAGTTGCTTGATATTTGAATGTTTCTGTATGGTGGCAAAGACTTCTCTAAAGGTCTTCCTTGCTAACAGTCAGTAAGGCATTTTATTGATTTCTGACTTTTATAAAATAAAGTTTTTGCCGTGGTGATTAGAGCAATAGAGGGGAAGACTCCCTTCCCTCAACCTGCTTCCACTCTCACCAATACAACCCAGTATGTGTTTAATCTTCTTTTTTTGCAAGAGCACACTGCTGATTCCTGTCCAGTTTGTTGTCCACTAGGACCCACAAGTCTCTTTTTTCTTTTTCAAAGCTGCATTGTCCTCCAACCTGTAGAGCTGCATGGAGTTTTTGTATCCAGATGAACTCAACATCTTTAAATCCATATAATCCTTGTTTCTTGTGTCCTTCACCATGATGTTAAGCTCCTAATGTTGTGGTTTGTTGGCAGATGAAGATCATATTACAGTTTTCAAAGGCAGCATTCATATTTCTTCAGCCTGAGTCATCTTAATACATATTCAGGCTGATTCAGTGGTTAGGTCCTTTTTACTGCAAACATAAACATCAGAGAATTGATTTAGCAAAGAGATGACACTGAAACGCTTTGTCTTGATCTTAGCCTCAAAGCACTTCAGTTAAAATGCTTAGCAACAAAGTACATCTCAGCAATAAAGGGAATGACGTTCCCTAATTTTCATTTGAGAAACTGAAATCTCTGAACAATGAAAAATGGTGTAGGCAATAAAGGAGCCTTCAGCAAGATTATGATTTTGCTCTTAAGCACAGCAGGCCCACAGTGGCAATATAATGGCAAATATATTGGCTTAACAGCTATTTTTTCTAGGGGATTGCCTGTCTTGTTAGCTCCAAGATAACACAATGTCCTCGTGATTAAGATTCCCACAACACTGTTTGACTTAAGGCACACTCCTCGGCATGTCCCCATCAACGCTATATCAAGTTCTAGGTGAACTGCCACTCAGATCCCTCACAAAGGCTTTCTCCCAGAAACCTCTCAGCTGTACTGAAGGTGGGGATTTATGCCTAGAGCTCATGCACACACTTCCCATGACCTGGAAACTGGGTATTGAGTGTGTGCAGCAAAGGAGCCTGTCTTACCATCAGCAGTATGATCAATGGCACAGAGACAGGGTCCTCCTGGAACACCACGACTGCTGCTGCCCTGCAAACAGAGAGTGGGAGGACCTGGATCTGCTCTGCTCTCTCTGCAGACGGAGGTACAGCACCCTGGGGCACAGGGTTGCCTCCCCAGCCAGTCCACCTGGCACACAGGCAGCCTCCTGTGTCCCCTAAAGGCTCTCTAAGACTTTGGCTCCTCTTTATTGAGGCAACACACTAGCTCTCACAGGAACAGCAGTACTTCTGTTTCATGCCTATCTCTCTGCAGTGAGAGCCAACACAAATAACTGATTGTCCTGCAAAGCAGAAAATGTTTGCAGTAGGGTGAAAGGCTACATTGGATCAAACCTCAGTGGCATTGGGTTTGTAGCTACCCAACAAGGAAGCCAGGACAACCAGTTGATGAAGGAGTTGGTGGCACATTTAGGGCCATAAAGCCTAGAAAACAAAGACACTTAGTATAAGAAGATGTAAATCAGCTTTCCTATTGAAGGTTTGTCAAAATGGTAGATCACGGTGAGGAAATAACTTGCCAGATTGCTTCCCACCATCTCTAGCTAGATGATTGTAGGAAATCATCTGTGAGGTCTTGTCCTTGATTAGTCCCTAAATGTTAATGTAATAGCAACAGCAGAAGGTTTTAGTGTAGAAAAAGAAATACTTGGGCTTACGTCTAGACAAATAGAAATACCTCAGAGTTTTTGTTTATTTTTTTTTTCTTGAATTTTAGAGGATTAAGAAGGGTTGTTTTCATGTCATTTTGGAAATAGCAGATCTTATCTGATCTTATCTGGACTGCTGGCAATTGACCATAATACTTGTTGTGCTTAATGTGTAACCTAAGAACTTAGAAAGGGACATACGTGTTTGGAAACTAATGCTAACCTATTAGTGAGGTAAAATTGAGTTTAAAGTGAACAATTTTTAAGTCTTACTAGCACCTCAGTCCTTTAAAAGTCTTTCCAATTAAAAGAACTTCAATTGCAGTATGAAATAAAATGCACAGGAATTTGCTTCTACAACGAGAAAAGTAATTTTTAACTTTTGAAAGAAAATACCAATACCAAATAGAAATTATGCAGCAAAGAAATTGTCATCTCTTGTAGGAAGAGAAATCCAAGAGAAGACCTTTGGTATAATTTAGAACAATGATTATAATATGTCAAAGAAATGGAACATGAGAGATATCACAGTGCTTTTTGTTGCTATGCACCTTGCTCTGACATAAAAGTGCCACATAAAAATCGTAAGAACTAATTCCTTACTGCTAAAGAGTTACCATTTTTATAGCAACCAAAATTTTATTTCACCTGATTGCCATGGACTATGACCTTAGTTCTTTCATTCCAATCTCTTACGCCTCTCTGCATTAGTGGTAATCATCTCCCCTCCCATGAAAAATGGACTCTGTCTTCTCAGGATCACAAAGCAGAGGCCAAAGGATAGGTAGGAGTCAGAGGACAAAGCAAACCCCATGCTCTTTGCCCCAGGCTGGGTCATACATTTTTTGATTCCTTGTGATTTATACTGCTCAAATGCCTCATCAATATATAAGAAATAAAAACAAGAGACGAGTTACAATAGGCCAAAACCAGAACTCCAAGTACAAATTCCTGCAGATTATTCAGACTCCAACCCCTGAATCATAAACCAGATTCATGGGTTTGGCCCCGGCCCCTGTGCAAACAATGCAGAGGTCCCTCTTCCACTGTGGTTCAGCTGTTGCCAAAATCTTGAAGGAACAGTCTGTCACTTTTCTGAGACCAAGATGAGTGATGAAACTTTCACAAGGGAGCAGCTGACCCACATTGCTCAAGAGGAGCACTGTCCCAGAAGATGAGCATAAGAACAGGACTCCATTTAGGATGAGAAATTTCATCAAGATGTTTGCCAAGTGCTTTGACTCACATGAATCAGAATCTGTCCCTGGCCCTGACTTGGCTATCAAACCCACATTTTGACATATGTCTAATTCAGACCTCAGTGCTGCCCACTGGTTCTACCTTTACACAACATATTCATCGTTTCTGGTGAAACTATGGGAATATAAACTGTGTTATTTCTTTCCCTTGTACATAAGGTAACAAAGAAAGGAGGATGGGAAGAAGAGTCAGAAATGTTTTCTGGCTATAAATAGAATTCCTTAATTGCTTAGCCTGCTTCAATTAGTCCATTGCACAATTACAGTTGTCAATTCTTCACTCCAAAGAATCCTTCTGAACTGCTAATCCAGAACTATGATTTAAACAACGCAGCATTAAGAATTTCCGTGTGCAGCAAAACACAGCCAATTATAATCAACACTGGCAAATTCTAATTTGACATTAGACATAATTAACTACATGAGAAATTACCCCTATAATAATATTCGACAGGAAGAATGGCAACTTCAGTAACTCATGCTCACTATTAGGTGTAGTCACAAAGTTCCTGTTGGCTCAATGATTAAGAACCTTGCACAGAGGCCAAAGGCCCAGCACCCAGATCACAGAGGCCTAGGATTTTTGGGTAGCCCAGATATCTGTGGTACTTAATTTTTGGAAGTGAAAGACCTTCTATCATCTCCCACTGCCACAGAGTATAAGAGGTTCCAGAAGCAGGAGCTGAATCCTAGGGGTAGACTGAAGAGAGCTTATGGCACAAAATAGACCTTTCATTCTGGACTCCTAAGCATCTGATACAGGAGAGAAATATTAATTCATGTGTGCTCTTGAAGTTTTGGCAGTCTTTCAGCTTAACATCAGGAATTGAATTTTCTCTTCAGTTTTGAAAATTCTTGTCCAATTTTATGGCCATCTTCTGTCTTGCTTTACCTCTGACAGAAGGGTTTAATCTTGGTTCTCTCTGCCTGAGGATATGGTCACTCAAAGGTATCTTGTTAGAGCAGCTTAATGAATGACAGCTTCTCAGCCTAGTCTGGTAAACCTTGAAATGGATTTTGTGGAGCAAATAGTCTCTTCTGTATCCAAGTCTTCTCTCTGTTGCAATCTTAGCTATCCTTGCTATAACAACAGTGGCTCAGAGGTCTTATTTTATTTGAAAAATATAACATGAAATAGGAACTGTTCTATCAGTTTGCTAAGCTTTGGAAACCTAGTTAATCTGAATCAAAGCTAATGGATATTTTTGCAGTTTTTGGCTTAGACTGGGTAAAACCAGAACAAAATGAAGAATTACATTAAACCAGGCAACAAAGAGGGAAGGAGAAGGGATGCAAGTGGTAGTACTGAAACCTGATATGCCAAATTTCGCAATCATGATTTTTTCAAAGAGTTGAGTGTGACAGAGAAAATCAGTCCCATGTGGGAAGTCTGGTGACAGTGACTCTCAGTGACACAGAGAAAACATTGTGACATAAAATACACTGTAGTTCTTGGCATCCTCCACTTTTGTATAGCATTGGTAATAGTATTTCTTCACACTTGTATTCTGTAGCTTGAAAAAACATTATCAGAAACCTTCAGGATGAAATCCCGGCCCCAAAAGTTTAGCCATTCCGCTTAAGAGAGCCAGAGTTCATATTTATAATCTTCTCATTTTCTGTTATCGTGCATTCTTTTTCAAACTTTCCTATTTCCATTTAGAAAGTGCTCTTAGGATAACAAAGCAAACATCCAGTGGATATAGAAACCTGACAAGGAGCAAGCCTCTTGCTCTAAAAGCAATCCAGACCACTAAATTTTTCATTAATTAGTATTTCTCAGAAAGTTACTGATTAGCCGCCCAGCTGTTTCCAAAACTTTAGTCTGAAACAGCCCAATAACTACAAAAACAAGTTTTCACATTTTTAAAAGCTAATGGCTCACAGCTTTTAGCTTTTGCATAGGCCAAAATGACCAGAAATAAACTGGACAAAAAAATGAGCAAGGAAAGCAAAGACAAGTTGCACAAGGAACCACTTCGGAAACCACAAATGAGAAAAAATAAAATAAAAATTAAACCGCTGTGAAACTGTGCCCATCACTTCTTGATGAAGGACTGGTTTTTACTGGCAGTACTAATTCTTCTAAGGTTAAAATACTGGTAGATAGTATCATACACATACGTGCTTATGGTATCACTAGTGTTGCTACTGGAGATAAATATAATCTATGATCCAAAAAGCATTTTGGACTGAGGGTAATCCACTGGTAAGCAGACATTTCTGTAAGAACAAATGTAGAAAAATGAAACTGTGACAGAAGCTGTAAAAAGAACATGTGACATCATATTACACCTATAAAACGAAGTCTCTACATTAATTTTACTCACAATACTATTATTTGACTCAGGACTGAGGAAAAAATGCATCACACACCTACTCATTTTTTGGTCCACCCATAAGGCCTATTTTTCTGACCTTGCCTTCATTAATAAATACACAGCAACATGCATATTTAAAATAACAAATTAACAGGACACTTCACTGCACACACTTACATCCCTGGGGAGAAGATGGGAGTACAAACAGCATGTGACAGATGTTAATCACATAGCTTAATGCACTATTGGAAGTGGGTCAGCAATAGCAATGAAGAGCACCCCATTGGAACAATAAAAGGATGGAATAGAATTAGAATAAATTATAAACACCTATAATACAACTGAAATGTGAATAATGAATTTGGGTTTTTTTCTGTTATATGAGAAAGTTAGTTTTGAACATGGGTTTTTGGTGGAAGGTATCCTCTCTTATCTTAACAGCTGGTGTCAAAATAAATATTTAACTTTGCAGATGACAATTAACTAGACCTATTACACATGGAGATGTGGTTAAAATCAACTGGAACGGGAAAGCAAATAAGAGATTAATTGATTTTCTTAATTGCATTTTTCAAACAAACGGTCACTTTCATAAAGACATAGACCAAAGCCAGGCAGTATCTTTTCACAGGATAAGGAAGACCTTAACAAAGACACATCTAACTTTCTGTAATGACAATTTACCCTTAGTTTGCCTCTCATGGAATCAGGATTCGAGACAGGAGTTCATTCTTTCTCGCTACAAAAAGCCTCATAAGCCACACTAAAATCCTTTGCTGAGGTATCAGCAACATTGGATGGTAGGGAAGATTAGAAGGATGATATTTTTATGTCAAGTAATTTTGGTCAAAGTAGAATTCTAGGCAGGACATTTTATGCTTGCTAATCTCATCTCCAGCATGGCAGCTACATCTTTTCAGATAACTATGACTTTTGCTCCATCGATTCACTCGAATTTTAATTTCAGTTAGCAGTCCTGTTTTATGAACACATTTTGTGCTGCCTTTTTGCACTGAAGATAAAGTTCAAGATGCATGTAAAGGAATGGATTATGTATTTTCTTTTATCTATTTACATTGCCTCTTAAATATGAGTTCACTGAGCAAGAACTACTTCAATGTATTAAACTAATGCCTAGAATAACATGACTATGATTTTGACTGGGTCCTCAGACAATTGCAACAGAAATAAGAAACAACCATAATAAGTACTTTGGAAGAACCCTCCCTTTTGTAATCGGTCCTAAAGGGAAAGGACTGTGCAATTAGAAAGACATTTTATCCTACAATTCTATAGAATGGAAAAAAAAAATGTAATATTGACACATACATTGGCCTCCTAAACCAATTTTGATGACTGCAATTTTTCACATTGTGTGCAGCAATAACACTGCAAGATAGAATTAAGTAAATTCATGTGAAATTTGAAAAAAAAAAATTACAGTAGTTCCAAAGTTCTTTAAACAAATTGTCAAAAAAACCTTAAATCACAATAACCATGTATAATTGCAATATGACAGTAAAAAAAAGCAATCTAAACATCTCAGTTCAATAATAAAGTACAAAAAAAGTGCATAACTCAGGAAATTAGGACTGCATTTCTGCATTTTAGAGATTCTTTTATTTGCACTATTAATCAACTGGAGACTTAAAAACAAATGGTATAGTGTGTCCTTAATTTGTATGTATACAAACCTCTGTGATTTAAGCACAAGATAAAGAAGGTAGATGATAGTAGAGCTTATTCTACTACTGATTCCTTTTTCAGTGAAAAGTACAACCATTTGCAATCACATGCCTAAATCCTTTTTCCCACAGTAATTTCTGCAGCAATAGGCCGTGTGCTTTTGTTTTTCTCCATGCACTTAAAGTACCATAATTTAGGAACAGCCTGACACTCATATTGAAAACATCAGTAACACAAAATTGAGAGGATCAATGCTCCATAGAATAATATAAGGCCAAGGGACCTATGGAGGCCATCTGGCCCAACATTCTGCTCCAAACACAGTTGATGTCACTGTTTAAACTGCTCCAGTTTTTCCATACCTCTTTTACAAGTATGAGTTCTAAGTAGGACATGGTGCCTTAGACATAGGTGCACAAGATCCAAGCTGAGGGCTGTAAGTACTTCCCAACATAATATCCAAGCAATTTTCTTCAGGAGACTTTTAATCTGAAGACATTTACACTGTGGTTTAATTTTGCACAAGGCTAAAATGCATTTGAAACAGGGCTGTCCACAAGTGTCGATTCAGCCTTGCCTGGAAATACTTTCAAAATACGTCCATCAGGACATCTGGGCACAGCTCCCTGCCTTCCCACAGGAGAAGGTCTCCAAAGGGATGAGACAACTCAGGGATTTTATCACAGAATTGTTTGCACAATTCAACCTTCTTAGTCTATGTGGTGCAATGCTGCAAAGTCTCAGACCATGTGGAAGGCAGACCAGGCACTCACTGATCAGAGGAGATGAAGAACCAAAAAAGCAGGCGCCCTCCCACAGGCACTTCAGGGCAGCAGCTGCTTCCCTCTGCCATATTGGAATTGCCAGCTCTCCAAAAGCAGGGAATATGGTAAGCAACGAACAAGAAACAGCACTGCTTGTGTTGGCTGAGTGGCAAGTGAGTCTGTGTTTTGCTGGAACGGGTTTGCAAGATTAAGCAACGAAAGAGGGCCAGGGGGGTGGGGCGTGGAAGGCAAAAAAAGTACTGGTTCATCTTGTAAAACTACCGGTTTCAGACAACCTTTTACTACCAGGGCAGCTGCTGGTCTTCCCCAGTGTAAACATGGTGAGGCTGATTTCAGTTTTAAACCTGAACAGAGCTAAATGTGGTGGGATTTTCCACACAGGCTACCACGGTGACACCAAAGGGGCTGTGCCATAAAGGCACTTGCTCTGCTAGAAGAGCTCCTGCAGGAGGGTGACCTATCCAAAAAAAGCCTCAGTTTGTTTGTTATACATCTCTTAAGTATTAAAATAAAGCATTTAAGGATGCCTTGTGCATTCAGTACTTTATGTTTCATGGCTTAGAATCATAACCACTTTGGCTAAATGCATTATAACAGATAGGGAAAATGAAGAAAATTCCATTTTGAAACTGAGTCCCTGAGCTCTCTTGTCATGATACAGTTAAGTATTCACTACATAGCTGTTTATATCATTTAAATCTTTGGTGTATTTTATTTTGTATCAAAGTTTTGGAGTAGATTGAAACTACTCATATTAGTCTTGGTAACTCTTGAGAAAAATGTCAAAACAAAATGTGCTGGAATTCAAGAGGGATTATAAATACACAGAGGGATAAGATAGGAACTAGCTTAAGCTTTAACTATCATATGTCAAAAGTTATTTTCTAGTGGGTTTGAAGTATGCTACTTCTCCATGTTTTTTAGTCCAGGATCAAGATTAGGAAAGTGTTAGAGCACAGGAACAGCTCAGGTTGTTTAACTGTAGTACTCTGCAGGGTCTATAAAGGGAGAGAATGCATCCACTAGCAAAAAGCCTGAATCCAAAACCTCAGATGCTAACAGGCCAAATTCTGGAGGGCAGGTATGAAATTTAAAACAAAATTTTTTATCCAAGCATAGCACTGACGCTGTGAACTTCAAGGAGAAGGATTTTGAATGTTTCGGGTGTCAAGTCCCTTGTCTGCCAGTATCAGTGGATGCAAGCTGTCAAGTGCCAATCTTAGAAGTGGTGGGTTATTAAATTACTACAGTTCAAAACTTTGAATTTTATTTCTCTCTCTTGAGGTTGTGTCAGAAGGTGCTTAGGATGTTTGGGCTGGCACTCACTTTTTCTGCTTGTATTCACACACCTGTGTGAATACTAGACAGAACACAGCTCCATGCAAACTTTCCTGAATAAAACCCCCTGAAAAGATTGACTCCAACACTTCGAGTTAGCGTTGTGAGAGAGGCTGAACCATGTCTGTCCTGCAATAAAGCACATTCTCATTACTTTAAAAGGGTAACCTCATAAATCGCTTTCTTTAAAAAGACATCCAAAAGAAAACCCCCGTGGGAGACTAATTGTGATTATAAACACACTAGATGAGCAATTTGGGAGAAGGAGACCTAACAGAGAGAGAAACATTCCAAGAGATGGTAATAGCCTCAATTCCCACCTAAACTAATTGCGAAAAAATAATCTTATAAGAAGAAACAACTTCGATTGCTATTTCACTCAGTGCTAGAGAAGCAATTTAGGGTGAAATCATGTGGTTCCAGAAGACAATGAATATTCTTACTGATTCAAATATTTCAATTTATAAAGATATCATCCTCTATCTTTTTGATTCTGGCATTCTTATGAGTGGTGTCAGTAGAGCTCTTCAGTAAGTGGTTCCTGTCAACAGTCTCAAGCAGTTCAAGAAAAAATGCTCAGAAATAACATTAGAGGTTGGAGAGAGAATTATGACTGTGAGATGTCAACACGGAAATAAGCTAGAAAACAACCTCAAAACAGCATGTCTGAGGTGACAGCAGGGGACTTATTCTGTTTGCAACAAGAAATCATGGTGAGAGGGAATTGATAAAGTAGGGAGCAAACTGAGCTGGGAATTGTGAACTTGGTTGTAAAAACATATAGTGGTTACGCTTGAGCAAATTGAAATCTCTTCTGTTCTCAAAACAGCAAAACTTGTGGAAACAGTGAAAATATGTTATTATTGAACTTGCCAATTCATAAGAACCCGTGTGAACCAGTTACTCATTTTACGTATCAACAGGCAATAATTCTACCACATCTCAAGTATTTCCTTTTTGCCTCCAAGTATCATGCAAATTTACCTACTACCTAATAATGAACACTCTCTGAGTTATCTTTGTTAGGTGCTGTGAGCAATTCTCCAACCATTCTCTGATCATATTCTTTCTTATTATATATGAAAATACTTGTTCTTAAGAATTATTGTCCAATTCCCCCTCAAAGAAGAAAAGATAAAGAGAATTGTCTGCAGCTCAGGTAGATAGAACTGCTTTTGCTTTAAACAAACTGTTGCCAGTTTTGAAAGTATAAATGCTTAGTAGAAAAGAATCATGAGTAGTGTCCATACATTAATGGTTATCCAGAGTTTCGAAAAGGAGGAACCATTAAATAAAAATAATACCCTTTATAAATATGCTTTCAAGTTAAAAGAAAAAAAATATCAAAATACATGGCTGGAGTACTATGACATTGATGAATGCAATACAAACTTACCTAGGCAGTCTAAATGAAGGCACTAGTCCAGGTTTACAAAAGCATCTGAGTTGGCCATCTAACAGGATTTTGGAAAGAAAGATGTAAACACAGGAATTCTCCACCATTCTGTCTGCTTGCCTAACATTAAATAAACAAGAGATCACCTGTATTCTAAGGTTGTCTAGTTTCCAGTGCCATACAATGAAACTTCCACAAGTTTTCTTCATAAATCAAAAAAGAATGGAAACACAGAGAAGCATTTAGGGAAAACAGACAATTGTATCCCATCAGACTTAGGATTGGTACCAACCCTGCTATCTTGATCTGTTTTCTCCAAAAAGATAATTATTTTTTCACTTTCCTCCACTGTATGTTCTGAGGACAAAAGCTCCTCTACAGAATCCAAAGTAAATCACAATATATCACTTAATAGTTGTAAAATCTGCTTAGGAGTCCAGATTCTCCTAACCTCTCTTATGTGACAACACCCAGTGGCTTCTGTAGGACTGCTAATGCAACTGTAAACTGAACATGCTCTGAAGCCACAGCACACTTTTAGTTCTACATAAGATTATTTCTTTAGCAGTTTTCTGTACCTGAAGGTATTCTTTACTTACTCACACTGTGTGTTAATTCATGCAAAGCCCTTAGTTCAAGTCACTGAGTCAAATTCTGCAGGGGAAATTAAAGGCTACCAGCACTAGTCTGCAAAGATACACATTGTACTCACAAAAGAAGCCATTCAAAAGAGGATCTCAAGTTTGCGTGGCTTTATCTCCATCTAACTCACCATACATCCTTTCCAGGAAGGAAACAGTAATGCCATGCCCTGAAACGACACAGTGGTGAAACATCTGTAAGTTCCTGAAAATCCTGAAAAGAGCATTCCCTGCCAAAGGATGTGTGGAACCAGTTGGAGAGCATGGACTTGCCTGTGATACCTTGAGGTTCTTCTTGAATCCTGACCTGCAGAGTAAAGTCCTTATTGAGTTTCCATATCTGAGTCCAACTTTTGCTCAGTTGGAAATTAGCCTCATTTTACTGTTTTCCAAAAGCTGTTGGATCCAGACCTGGCCTTTTCAAAAAGCAGAAGAATTCCTACTGGAACATATAGAAAGCTTATCAGAGAAAATAATGCTTAATGTGGCTTTACACTTTTAATTAAATCAATAAGGAAAAATTATACTATACCAGTTCAAACTGTACTGTACTGTTTGGCCAACACTGCTGCTGAACTCTTATCTTTTCTTCTGTGGGGACTGACCATCTCCATGGAGAAACTGTATGACAGAGATAAGAATCATATAACTAAAAGGCAAATGTCTAGACTTTGGACCCAATTTGTTTTATTTTAATATAGTTATTGCACAATTGCTTGCAAGCATCTTTTCAGTTCTCACAGCTCAAAGATTTATATCAGCCTAGTTAGCTAACATTCACAAGATACATAATGCTCATAAAAACTGAAAATGATAAGAACAAAAAAAAAATTCTGGGAGGCAAAGATGATTTTGCAGACACTATCTGATACTATTGATTAATATCTCTGTGTTGATATACTAATATTCAAGAAATATGCAAATTTTGCACAATCAGGAAATGGTAGGTTTATTTTTAAAGCAATAATAGCTTCTAAGGGGATCCAAAGCTCTTATGTCTCACAGCTCTTGAGTGAGCTCAATTACATGAATCCCAAGTGGAGAGCAGTATAGTCTAGTGATGCTGAGCACAGTGTACTTCCTCTCCTTTTCAGATACAAGATATTTACTGCCCTTTATCCTCTCTACCTGCTGATATGAAAAGCCCTGGCTGCTTTTCTGTTCATGAAGTACTGACTCTTCCTTTGGATACTAGACATGGAGTTTGTGCACCTTGGACTCTCTTGGAAGAGTTGGATATCTGAGGTTTTTTGAGCAAATCCCTCTGTGGATTTGTGTCTAACAAACTGTTCTGAAGATAAGACTGCAAATAAACAACTTGAATCTTTTGGCACCAGCAATGGCAATGTCTGTTTAATATGGTCTTCTGAAGACAAGAGAGTTTCTCCATGTTGGGCTTTGGATCAAATTCTGTAACTATTATATGTAAAACAAGACCATTAAATCTGTTATTTTAGACTAATCTTAGAAGATTCCAGCTTTCACCTATGTCCATTTATGATGCAATTTATCAAGGTGAAAGCCATCAAGGGTGAAATTAATTTTAGGAGAAGTCTAATAAAGTTACAACCACAGCTTTAGTCAAGCTCAGATGGCCTAATGGCAATAACATAAAACAAAAATGTTCTGTGACTGAAGAGCTCTGCCATAATTTGAAGAACACCACCAGAGTGGGGAAATCCGAGATGCAGCTCCCACAGCTGCAGGAACTCAGTTATATTACACACGTGACAGGGGAGCACAACTCCCACTGAATCCAACTGTGCTACATTTTCCATCTCTGCCTGTGACAGGTCAGATTCTCAGCTGATATAAATCAACCAGTTCCACTAAAGTCAGTGACAAGCTGGACTGATTTACGCCAGCTGAATGCTTGGTCTGACCTCTTTCCTGCAGTAATTGCGTGACCAACTTGTGATAGTTCTTGGAAACCCGTTGCCTTTGTGCCTTCAGCTTCTGGGCACACTGCAGTCATGGGCTCACATTGCTCCTCTGCCCATGGTGGCAATGGGGCAATGTCTTGAAAGGAAAATAGAGGTAATTTGTGGCCCAGGTGTCTCTCAGACCCAAGAGCAGTGGCAGTGGTAGAGGCCATGCTATGGCTCTCTAAATCTGAAGAAATAAACAGGACTAGAAATCCTCTACCTGATACTCCCAGACTCAGGGGACTAACTCTAGGCTGTATATCGTCTGTAAGTCCTGCCTACATTCCTACTGTCGCTTTGTAAAAAAAAATAAAGATAACCCAGACCTGTTCATTTTTAGTGTGGTAAACTTGGTAGGATATGAGCTCCTCATCGAAGAGCAAAGACACTAGAAGAAAGACTAAGTAAACAAACATATAATATACTAACTCTCTCTAAAAGTCTGTTTTCTGCTATTCAGATAAACAAATGGCTGCAAGAAAAGTGAAGCCATCTTTGCCTTTTACAGTTTGCAGCTCCATAAATACAGTACAGAGCCATTTGTAATGCACAAGCTGTTTTGGGTAATGAATCATTAATTGACAAAGTAAACACAGTATTATTATAAGAATGCTGGAAATGTTTTTGTTCATGTTCAGCATCCTTTGGGAACTTCTTGTACTTTGCTTAAGATTGCATCTCAGCAGGATATTTTTCCCCCCTTAAAAAAATTGGAAAAGAACAGTCATTTATTTTGAAAGCTACAAACACTTTATAACATTGCTACTAGAAAGGAGAATGCTGTCCCTTTCCCTTCTTCCCTGTTTCTTTTACATAAGGAGCAAAAAACATCAGTATTAGCACAAAAAATGCAACTGTAATTAATTACATCTGCCTCAGCATGAGTCATTGCTGTTTGTGATGTTTGACGGGATCTAACAACTATTGACATCATACAGGGATGAAGGTGATGCTGAGAGGATTGTACTGTAAATGGGAACACCCAAAGACTGATAATGGGGCACTGACTACACTTTCAAGGCAGCCATTTCACAGACTCACAAAATGTTCCAAGTTGGAAGGGGCCCAAAAGGATCATCGAGTCCAGTTCTTAGCCCTGCACAGGACCATCCCCAAGAGTCACACCATGTGCCTGAGAGTGTCATCCAAATTCTTCTTGAACTCTACCAGTCCTGGTGCTGTGATCACTTCTCTGGGGAGCCTGTTCCAGTGCCCAACCACCCTCTGGGGGAAGGACCTTCATCTAGTATATAACCCGAACCTCCCTGACACAACCTCAGGCCATTCCCTCAGGTCCGGTCACTGGTCACCACAGAGAAGAGATCAGTGTCTGCCTCTCCTGAGGCAGAGGAAGTTGTAACTGCAATGAGGTCTCCCCTCAGTCTCCTCCTCTCCAGGCTGAACAGACCAAGTGCCCTCAGCCGCTCCTCATACAGATTCCCCTCAAGTCCCCTCACCATCTTCATTGCCCTCCTTTGGTCACTCTCTAATGGCTTAACATCTTTCTTATATTGTGGTGCCCAAAACTGCCACAATATTCAATATTCTGCAGAGCAGAGCAGGACAATCACTTCTTGTTACTTGAATCAGCTTTACTGGTAAGAGACAGTCACGTTCATCACCAACCATCTTTGCGTGGTCTATTACTACAAAAATAACTTTATATGTGCAACTAAATCACTTGTAAGAAGAAATAGTCATGATGTGACCAATACATGGACCATGAAAAGCATGACTATATCCTACAGTGGCATTTCTCATGGGCCACATTCATCCTGTTCTCTCCCCCCAGCAGTTCCTCGATGCTCCCTCGCCCGTTACCCAAGGTATGTGTTTGCATATGTATCATGATACACTAATGCATATCACTGGCTGTCTCTGTTCTTGACACAACCCTCTCCTCTTGCCAAAGAAAGCTTCTGAGCTGTGACATTGAAGGTTATATAGGGAGGCAAGGAAAAACAGAAAGGAAATTAGGTCCAGCAATCTTCCTCAGAATGTATCACACATTTTTAAGTAATATTTTTTTATTACAGGAGGTTGTTCAGGTGAAGGGCTGGAAAAAGAGAGAGGGGGGAAGAAAGGGAAGGATGGTTTTGTTTTTGTGTAAGTTCCCTAATCAGTCTTTCTCTTTCAGGTTGCAGAGCAACATTCTTCACAACTGCACCGCAGCATCCAGCTTAAGTCCCAGTTAAGAGCTGGGGAAAAGTCTTCACCAGTTTAGCAGGCCTGCATCCTCCCTTTCCAGTAAGGACCAACTCTGGCCTTGCCTTCTCTTTCCTAGGCTGGGAAGAGCTGGCCAATTTTACTGAACAAAAGTTGTTGGCAAGGCAACTAAATTTGTGAGAGCCTTCTAAGTGTACAGAGTCAGAGTGCACATACAGATCAGTTTGAAGATCTGCAAAGCTCCACCATAAGACAGAGCTGCATGAGCACAGCAAGATAGTTTTTTTCACACTAGTCATAGGTGATAATCAAATGTCAAAACGACCCAAATATGATGGAACTGTCAACGTTTTCCAGTGCACAGAAGGCAAAGAGGAATCAGCACTCAGTGGAAGGGTGCTGAGGGGCATTTGCTTCAGCGGTGCACAGGGACCAGCAAAACCACTTCAGTAAGAGCATAGTGACCATCCTGGATGCTTACCTGGAATTATCCAGTGCCTCTGGACTGAAATTCCTACGTAAAAGACATCTAGACTACCTGTGCCAAACAAAAATCTTGTTTGAAATGCTGCAGTTTCTCACAACGAAAATTCTGGGGTTCGATCTGTGCAAAGCCTGTTTTAAACAGAAGAACAAGATGGAAAAATTTCAGGGGCTACCATAACGTCTTGCTGGAAAAGACTCCAGGTTATCAGTTTCTCTCTCTGTTTAATTTTTCCATGTCTCTGAACTAAGTCTTTGCAGGTAAACATAATAAGTCATATTTAACAAAAGATAATTTCTCCTATCAATGAATATCACAACAAATGCTGTCTCTCTTCTGGAAATAATAGACTTTTTTTTTTTTTTTTAATCCTAAATCCTCAAACATTTATCTGAAGATAATTCAGATAAATCAAAATGAATATTCTTACTGATTCCAAGGCAGGGGTAGTTCCCTTGAACTTGAAGGACTACCATATGTATATTTCAAAAAAGTATTACTTAGTAATACCTAAGTGTAAAAGGAGGATCAGGGCTTAATTTTTTTAATACTATGAAAAAAAAATACTTTCTCAAAAATACATTTTCCTTTTCATATGGAAATATGACAAATGTATTAAAAAAATCCACCCAAAGTTGTTCATATCCTCTTACAAATCATGTTTCATATTTTTAATGTGATAGTTGATCAGATGCAGTAGTTTAAAAATGTCTGTCAAAATTTCCTTTGTTGCAAGATTTTGAGTGTTTACTTCTTTAAGATAAATTGAACTGTTTTGATTTAAAGCACTGTACTTTCAGAGGGAGTGGAATGGATTGCAAAACATGTTTTTTAGAAACAGTTTGGGGGTTTGCAAAAATCTAATTAGAATACCTACAGTGAAAAAAAATGCAGTCCTTTCTTACAATTCATTATGTTCTTATTCATTTTTTGTGAAGGATTTAAAAGTTAAAATTTGTATCTCCATGCAAAAGTTTTAAATTTCAACACCAGTCCAAGTTAAAAATGTATAATTTTGAAAAATATTTAACTTACTGTATGGAAATGTCACAACTAAGCTTAAAAACCTAAAGCAATACTAAAGAAAAATTGGATTTAACAAAATAATATCTCTAACTCTGAAACCAGCAAATCACATACTAACTTTCAATTTAGCAAAAATTGCTTTATAATTTTGCTGCTTCTAATAAAAAGAATGCTTCAGAGTTAGGTTAATTTCTATGCTGAATAAAAATGTGCAAAAAATAAAGTCATGCTGATTTTTGCAGAACCTCAGTATACAGCATTATATTCCATAAAAATTGGAGGAATAAACTGTACTGCATAAGCATGGGTGACAATTTACAGGAAGTTTCATGAAAGCTGCTAGTAGTTCAGGCTTTGAAAACGTCTTTAGTAAAACTTCAGGGGACAGCCTAGAGCAAACTGGGTTATTATATATAGCATAACCTCCCAATTCTTCATGTTATGTGTCATCAGCCAAAGTGTGTATACTATACATCACCCTATTTAATTAAACAGAGATTTTTTGTGTAAACAAAAAGCATACTACTTTACCCTGAAGTAAAGTACTTTACTCTTCAATCAAACTGCTCTTAGATCTCTTTCAATGTGACTGATTTTTTTTTTTTTTTTGCTTTCTTACAAATACTTGCATATTGTGGCTAAACGAGCATGTAATTAGCTGTATTATCACAATCTTTTACCAGAGGCCAAAATCTATAGGCTTACTTCATTGCTTAAAATTTGCATAGATTTTGAAGAGATTGCACCCAAACTAGTACCTGAAACCATATTAATTTTGTAATCACACTGAAGGTAAACCAGACATAATGTGTGATGCTGAGTTTCTAGGTTTTGCAAAGAGCTGAGTACAGAGTGTCTGTCAAGAAAAGCAGAACTAATATAATTTTTCCGTATAAGCACTAGTCACTGAAACTCTTTCAAAGGGCAGGTGTCCCTGCCCTGTATTTCTCCTGCTGTACAGATACAACACATTTGTCTCATCCTTTAGTGATATCTGTCTCAGCAGCACATAAAACAATACTACAGATAATGTTTGTTCAATTTTAATATAGTAAACCTCACAGCTGGAAATAAAATCAGAAATTCAAATCTTTACCAAATCATTGAAAGAGAAGCAAAAGCTATGGAAACAACAGTTGTGTACCCCTGTATCAATTAAAACATATTTAGTCCAAACCAGTGCCACCACGCTCTCCCTAATAACCTCCTCCTCAAATGCCATCGATTCTTTTCTCTGATATTTTCTGTCAGACACAACAGAAGGGTTGCACAGAAGACTAAAAGCAGTCTATAGAGAAAAAGTAAAATTTGAAAAACATATTAGAGTTGCTACTTCAGTGCTAACAAGAGGCAAATTTAAGTTATATTCACATGAGGCTTATAAACAGTACTGTGTGCTCCTCTATGTAAACAACCAACACACAACACTGTGAACAGTAGATCTGCACAAAAGAAGAGATGCAGGAGGTTTCTTTAATGATAACAGAGTTTAAAATTGTTTATTACTGGTTCTTTGCATTCAGGGTCAATATAGCAGTAACCAAAGAGCTAGTGCCCAAAAATTTTTGAGGGCTTATTAGATTTCAGAGTTAACAATTTCAGAAAATGAATAAAGGGTTCACTGTTCACAAAGATGCACTGGCAGTATTTGTTCTTTGCTGAAAGGTTAATACATGTTTGCCTTTCCCTTTGGCTGGTTTTTGGAGTTTTTTGGGGTGTTTTGGTTTGTTTGTTGGGGTTTTTTTTAAATAAAAAAGGTTAAATTTTTCATTAAAAGATTACCTAACAATTTACCTAAACAGTATTAGCAGATATACCAGTAATATATAGAAAGCAATTTCAGAAGGACCTTCATTATTTCTTCTTGTGTTAAAAAACTAAGAATGTTTCAATAAAAATTTCCTTTGGAGGGCTCCCCGTCCATCTCTCACTTAAGGACATTTAACACACACTCTAAAGAAAAATCTGATTATTGAACCTCTGCAGGGAACCACAGCCTTCTACTCAGATACCATCTGGGGCCCCAGTTTGAGTGGCTCAGTTCACTAGGATGTACCACTGCCATGGAGTCATGCTATTAAAATGTCTCATCTGACCTACCTTTCACAGGTATTTCCCTTGAAATTGTTAAAGAGGGGATTATTTACTTTCCTTCAAAACCACCACAAGCCAGGAAAGAGTTAAGAGGATGCTTTCTTCTCCTGGAAAAAAAAAAAATTGTTTGGGATTACTTTTAGTTCAGAAACATTTCCAGTAGATTGGACTCCAAAAATAGGAGGTAGCTGCAACTGGCCTGCTTCTTCCTCTCAGTTTGTCCCTGAACCAGAAAACCTGTAAACAGTGGCAGTAAAAAGGTATTCAAGTTTTTGAACAGGTGCTGAGCACAGCACAGCCAAGCTGTGCTAAAGACTCACCAGAAAATTGCCTGTAAAACACAGAGTGAACAATGCACAAGATCCATCTCTCAGACCTACCAGCTCAGAAGCACCTGAGACTCTGCAGATGGTTGAGCAGACTAGTAGTACTGGGCAAGAGGAATTTTATGGAAACTCAGAAGCTTCTCCAAATCTGATTAAACTGTGAATAGTAAATATTTTTGCTCCTGACTTCTAAAGAAACCCTGGGCTGAGATGCTCTACCCCTCCTCTGTCATAAGAAAACTTTTAGGTCTCAATCTGCAGAGTTACCTAGGAATTATAATATTATATCAGAATACCTCACTGATAAAAGGCACTCTTTGTGCACTAATCAAGAAGCACAGAAATCCACCAAAATAGAGAAGACATTACTTTGCTCCTTGCAGGAAAATTGAAAGAGTTGGGAAGAGAGATGTGCATACTCCGTTGCTCAGTCAGCTAAATAAATTTCTGTAAATAAAATTTCTGCCCTGGAATCAGCATTCAGCACTTACAGGAACATAACAATACAAAACAATGGCAAAGTCATTCAAATTATTTTACAACCGTAAAAATAATTGTGGAAAGTACCAGATTCGTTAACAATTGGCAACAGTAAATTAATGTTATTGTTTTAATTAGTTTCCTTTTCAGTTCATGAGTTGACTTCATAAAGCTGCTACTCTGTGTTGATAGACAAAAATGCTCACTTTCTGCAAAAGCAACATAACATAAAAAGTCTTTCTCCTTTCTCTTAAAAAAGATGGGTTTGTTCATCTAGCTATAAACCAGCATATTAGTTTAAAAATAACTTAGGAAACTATGTCTTTCTGAACTGTGATTTTGCCAACACAAAGAAATAGCTCATATATTTATCTATCATTACAGCCTGGTTATGGGAACTAGAAAAAGGAATGCAATGATAGGAACATTAACCTTTAACAATGGTTGAGCTATAACCCACTCCTGTTCCAAGACTTCAGTTGCACAATGAGTCTTTTTACGATAGTTTAAAATGTCTTTTCTGATAGCAGTGTTTATAGAATTAGCTTGAGATGACATCTTCTTTTCTATTTCTCAAGGCCCTAGTAAAGCTGGGGAAAGAATGCATAGGGAAAACTAGGCAGGAGCAATCTGCACGACTATCAGAGAAATGAGTCTGAGACCAGACATTTTGTCAAGATTTCCATTGAGCAAGTCAGGATTCTCTGCCATCTCCTTTCTAAACTCAAACACTGACTGCAGAGCACTTGGTCCCCCACTGTTGGACTCCTTGGGGTAGATAGCAGCTTACTTTTTTTTTTATCCCTCTTCTCACTGTGCTTTCCCCGTTTGGTTCTTCAGGAACCTTGCCCTTCATCTCACTTTTATCTCATTTTCTTTCCATAATCTACTAAGAATTGATTAGCCATCTTCATACTATACACATTCTGTCTACATACTTTATATGTAGAATATAGGAACTTGGTAAAAATTGCCTTTTGGCAGCATGCAGGAGAGCTTCCACTAAGAGTTACACAAGCAGTACCTTTTACTTTGCTTGACATTTGAAAGAGGGTATAAACTAACCAGTTGTGTGAGTTAAACTTCCTATGGTATTGCAGTGCTTAGTAGTGCATTCAGTATTCAGAACTGTGTTCAAATCATTTGAACACTAAAAAGATGCTGGTTCTTTTTAAATTTAAACCTGAAACAATTCAGAATATTTTTCTGAGTAAACCAGTTCATCATAATCAATATGAATTTGTAAAAAATCCTTTGATCTCTTTTAAGCAGATACCATGGGGAAAGGGAATGGTGTTATAAGTGTAGCAGAGGTTTGGGAAAGTGACTTTAAAAAGGTAATATATTAATAAGATACGTCTCTTTGGAGATCTTTTTTTCAGGTTAGGGCTCAGTACTGATACATGTAATTCCACTTTTATGTGCAAAACTGTGTGAGAATCAGGCTGTGAGTCTCTAAAGATTTTTCTTCCCCTCCAAGACTACTGGGCAGCAGTAAAATATTTTTATAAATTGCAACACTCATTGTTGAAGTAACAGTACTTCATTTCCAAAAAGTTGAGTTGTACCCATGTCAGGAGAAACAAAATCCCCCTTTATTGCAATGTGAAATGAAGTTAAAAAAAGAAACTATATCAGTTATGCTGATTAAAATAATTCTTTGCAAGCATGATCATTTGCATCCAGAAAAATAAAACAAATTTGAACACATATAAAGATTTCACATTTAGACAGGTCTCATGACTGTATTTACACATGAATGCACATTTGAGGTTAATTGTAAAAGTTTTCTTTCCCTTTTTTAATGCTTCTCAGCCACAGGATTTACCTTGGAAAACCTGACTTGTGCTCAGAGTTAGATAGGATTCATCTGTATAGCATTTGAGTCAACAAAAATGCTGGTTTTTAATTTAATGCAACATTGCCTGCAAAAAAAAAAAAAAAGACAATCTTTTTTTATTCCTGAAGACAGACCTTCTTTACCAGGCTACCAGCACAAAGTTCAACAAAGGAGAGAAGACATGACACCTACATTTGTTTCGGTTCAGAGCAGTCACGCAGTTTTGAGTTAAATTCCCAGGTCATGCCCATTTGCTGGGTATTAGTTTGATTCTCAGAGTTATTTCACTACACATGGACTAAATTCCTTAGGAGGAAACTGAACATTGTTCCAGATGTGCACCAAATGTACTCCAGCTTCTAGCAGGGACACAGGGCCTGGAGGAGATCAGCCCTGCCGACAGCTTCAAATGCCATGGATCCCGGGGACTTCCATTAGAGGGGACCAGACCAAATCCAGTCCAATTCCTGCCTCAAAACACACCTAGTGCTGATAATGCAGCATCAATACCATCCATTTTGGCTTGCTCTCTGCTTCTATTGCACCTAAGAACTTTCCAATATCAACAGGCAGACTGGACAGTCTGACAGACACCAGAACTCAGACAGCTGCCACAAGAGCTCAACAATATGCACTGACAGGTGTGTTCTGAGTCTCCTGCATAGAGAAGAATATAATAATGTTCCTGGCTTCTAGTAAGTTCTGCACCCAATATTAAGTAGAAATCTAAATTTTTAATTTTAAAGATTTTTTTTTAAGAAGATCTTTGTCCTTGGTGCAATCCCTGGTTATTTTCACCGTATGTGACCTTCCCTTCAAGCAATTAGTTTTTTATTAGTTAGGAAACAGCACTTGATCAGCGCAGCTTATGAAAGAGCATTTGTATATTGTGCCCTGTGCTCTCTAGTTTTATTGAGACCATCTCAAGACCTCTTCTCTAGCCCATCAGATATTGCTCATCCATTCCATTGGTTTTGCACAGCAAGAGGGGCCTCAGCCACTGACTGATTTGGCAGAGGAAAAACCATCACCGACTGACTCATCCACTCAGAGAACTGAGCTGCTTTCTGCGTAGAATTTTAAGATGTTCTTCCTTGTTAGAAATCAAAATTTTTTTACAGCACAGCACCAACATGCTGGAGACTTTTCATCTCAGCATCAAGTCTGTAGGAGAAGGGGGTTAATTGCCTTGATTAGAGAAACTCATTGAGTTCTAAGGACATATATTACTGATGGAGAAAGACTATTTACAAGAGCATGAAGTGATAGGACAAGGAGTAATGGGTTCAGACTGAAAGAGGGGAAGTGTAGATTAGATCTACAGAAGGAATTACTGTTGGAGTGGTGAGGCCCTGGCACAGGTTGCCCCGAGAACTGTGCATGCCCCATCCCTGGAAGTATTCAAGGACAGGTTGGATGGGGCTCTGAGCAACCTGGAATAGTGGAAGGTGTCCCTGCCCATGGTAGGGAGGTTGGAACTGGATGATCTTTAAGGTTCCTTCCACCCCAAACCATTTTATGATATTAGTGACAATCATAGACTCCTGTCCTTGTTTACAAAATGATGTTATTAGAAAAAAAACAACAACAAACTCTGTATGGTTTACATATATAACACAGTACCTACCTAACATTCTAGGACTAATTTACTGCACTCGGTGTTGCTAATTTGGAGTAGGGATAGATGTTTACAAATCCAGAAAAAAATCACAGTATTTTTGATTTGATCATTAGTTTTGTGACTTTAGTATTTGATAAGCTAGCCAAGAAATTCCAAGCAGAAACAGAGATTCCCTTTAAATGTCACCATGCTTTCACTGGTAATATCTCAAATAAGTTGCATCAAGAACCATAAACTATAAAATCATGCTCTACTTTTACACACCCTAAGGCCTCTAGTCCTCCTCTTGGATACGTCTGGCAAGGCTTGGAGTTTCTCACAGAAAGTCAGCCTTTGAAATAAGCCACATCTCAAGTATTTCTTGATTTTTTGGCATCAAGGGCCATCTCTCTTGGTATCATATCAGATTTTACCAGGGGACATTTGACTATCTAATCTGTATATCTCGACTGAAAGTGTGTCTACACTTCCTAATATTACTCTAAAAAAATTCACATAGGTGCAGGTTTGAAAGCTGTCAAGAAATTCAAGCTGAAATTTGCCCAGTTACCAAGATGATTTCTGCCTGTCAACCTTTTAAGCATAAAGGCTTTTAAGTTAAAAATAGACTAAAATTATTCAACATAATAACAATATACATTAACGGAATATAAAACATTATTTTATCTGAGGTTTCTCCTCCATGCAAATTTGTTTCAACAACTTTTAAAAAGAAAAACCTACCCAGTTTAATATCCTGATGCTTCTTCTTGGGGACACACTGATACAGAACAGTCACCTAAGACAGTTTATCGTTTGGCTTATGCATGCTGGAAGGTACTGTGGCATTAGCAAAGGATGAAACCACACAAAGCAAAGCAGATTGTACATCAGAATCTCTCCTGCTGATTGGTTTTGGCCATAGTTGTACTTTATGTCTTCTGCAAGAGAAGTAAATCTGCCATGCTCTTCAACGGGGGCTATTTACTGTGGCAGCAATACATTTTGAGCATAAGCCTGATTCTACATCTCTTTTATAGCAATTTATGTTTTAAATTCTCATGTTTTCCTACCTCATTAATAAAAGAACATGGGATCTCTCTATTGTGTAAAATTATAGATGCAATTCATATACATAGATATTAAATCCAACTAGGAAAATGTTTAAACTGTTTAAGAAACTGGTACTTTTGAGGATCAAGGCCTTTGGGGTTATAATTTTACTTTAACCTTGACAAACTCAGTTCTTCCAGTACAGTTCACTGTCCTGACCAGTACAATTCTGGTGCTCAGAAGCACCATGAAAGTTAATACAAGCTGAAGATCTTGCATAATTTTTTTCCCTCCATCAGCAGCATTCCAATCCACATTTTCAGGTATAAATTTTGGTCCCACGACATACCAGCTGACTTATAAGGAAAATATGGCTCTTAAATACATAAAAAAAAAATTAAATAACTCAAGATTCCTCCCTCTTTTGTTGTTTCCCATAGTCACATTTTTCTTGGTGGTTGGACTTTTTCAGTGGACTGTGTCCTGCTGTGGAATATGAACTACCTAGTGACCACTTGTTCTCCTTGCATTCAACACGCTGTGCAGAAATTAATGACATATTCATAACCGTATTGAGCTCTGTTAGTAGTAGCAAAACAGGAAATTCATTTAGTGGTATGTGATTCTTCTCTAACTATGTGGGACAAAAAGAACTCTGCAGTTGCTGGAAATCTTGATTTAAATATTTAAAACCAATAGTTCTGTGTTGATTTTATAGTTAGCAAGAACAGTTACCATCAGCTAAAAACGTTCTTAATAGATCACAAAGTATGTTTTGTCAAACCACAAGATAGGTTGGACAATGTTTAGCAGTATTTTGGATTTAATCACACCTTATATCATTATGCAGGACAACTGTAGTCAAAGGCATTGAAGACTGTAAATTCTTGTCCAACAAATCACCCTGGCAATACTTGTTTTGGTAAACTTCCATAGAACTACTCATATTGACTTTGCAAATTTAAGTGAGAGGTTGAGAGTTCATAATTCAGTCCAAAGAGTTTGCTTAGCAGCTGGGGGTGAAATGTGGCTTTAGAGCTTGATACCTCACAGCCACTGAAAAGGTTCCTTCCATTGTCAAAGGGAGCTGACTCGGGCTGGTATGGCACAGTCTGGTGATCAGTAGTGTATGGAGCAGTCCCTCTGCAGGGCTGTACCAGGAGGAAGGTCCTATACCTTTCAAAGTGGTTCTTTCTGGGAACAAAGCCATTTGCTGCTTCTATATGAAGAGTGATGCACATTCCTTGCTAGGACTTTTAACATGTCAGGAGGGAGGCATGCTGTTTTTTAAAGTACAGATTCCTTTTTTTTTTAATGTTACTTTCTAAAAAGTAACAGATGTATCTTAAAGACTAACAGAGATTTTAAAAGAAACAACAAAACAAACCATGTATGAGACAACATCAAGAAAAAGCCTGTGCAGATGAACTTTCTCTTGAAAAAGCTGTCAATTAAATCAACCATCTGACTCGGGTGCAGTGAATTAGTGGTCTCAGTCAAGCACTTGGAAACAAAGCCACCAGCACGATGGGCTGGATTCTGCACTAGTAAAGTCAGCTGGAGACTCGTCTGTGATTAAATGGGAGCAGTAGGAGACCTAACTGGACACATTTAAGATGCTTTCTAGCAATTGGCATGAAAAAAAGGCAAATAATTAATAGGTTACAGAAACTTTTGTGCCTGCCTGACAAGCCAGCAGCTTTGAGCAGCAGACCCTTTCCACCCTGGTTACCTGAAATGTCAAGAGCACTGTCCTACTGGCAGAAAAGAGCCCTTGAGGGTGGCTCTCTGAGCATCACTCACCTTAAGCATCACTTTGCTCATTACAGAGATTCGTTCCAATTCTGTCCCACCACACACAGGAAGAAACCAAAGTGTAGCCAAAGCTAAAGGTGAGGAAGACAACTGAGCTGGGTCCTACCATCAGGTTCCAGAGTGGCAGATTCATATTGCCAGAGCCCTTTACAGAAAGTTCAAAGAACAAACACCAAATGTGTGAGATCCTTGTGGGTCAATGAAGATAAACATCTTAAGTTATAAACAGAAGTGTCAACCACCTTATACATTAATGGTGTTGGTTGTTAAATGTGTACTCAAAGTATTTAGCAGGGCTATGATGTATTTTCACCTGTCATTTACCTCTGCAGCACCTTGGTTCACTACCATTTTTAATGCAGAAATTTGCTTTCTGAGCAATCCAACCAGAGATGCTCATAGCAGTAAAGGAAGCATTTACAGAAGTTTTCCTCAGTTTCATCATGATTCTCTAGTACTTATACACACCTGTGAAACCTGCTCATTCAATGTAAGGTATGGGTTTAAGACTAGAAGGAGGTTATATTTATGATAGGTTACCTATAGCATCACCAGATGAGGATGCTTCTCAAGCACTTACTGCAACATCCAAAATTCCCAAGTGGACATATTCATGCCAGTTACAGTTGAGGTCAGGGTCTGGAAATGCAGAGATATGTGAAAAACAATAGCGAAAAGAAAATTTTAAGAGAGTTTTGCTGTGAAAGAAGTCTGATAACATAGCTCTGCTTAAGTTTTAAATGCAAAACCAACTGAAGTATTTTTCTTCTTGAAAAAAATTTCTCCAATAATCAGTAAATCAACTAGTCATTTAGGGTAGTCTGACAGTGAAATCAGATTTCCTCTTAATTTTGCCAATATTTAACTTGCCTCATTTTGAGCTAAGTCAGTCCCTTCTCACCCCTATGCTGAAGGACACTAACCCACCTCCAAGCATAAATAAACAACCAACCTGAGTTCCTCCTCAGATGGGCCTAAATAAATGATGTTATGATGTTACAAGATGCTTCGGTGTGAGCCAGGAAAAACCTGAAACAGTAAAGAAAGAGGCGTATCATCAATTACACAAGCAGGCAAGCAAATGGAAACTTCCTGGTGCTAAATCTTTCCCCAGTGAAACTCTAAGAGCAAGCCCAGTCTCATAACTAGTGCCAGTCCTGGGGCCAGGTGCTTAGACAAGGCTCCTGTTGTCCTGGCAAAGTCAAAGCCAGCTTTATAAATGTGGTGTATAATATATTGAGCTAAACTGCTAGTTCTCATCTGACCGGAGTCCTACCTCATCACACAGCCCATGATGCAGTCTCACCTTTCCTAGAAGACTGTTTCCAAAGTGAACTGTCAAGTTATTTTATGGGAGGAATCTGCCTGGTGAGCTAAGGTGAAATGGGGAGAAAACAAAGTTTTAAGCAGCTAAAATATATTTCTGTTTCGCTTTCCTGTTTGCAGTAGATTTGTTTCACCCTGTTTGATCTCAAAACTTCAGACAAGTACCAGTCACCATACCTGGAAAACCAGCAGAGACATCAAATTGTTTTGCCTTGCACAATTTGTGGGGAGATGGAGAAGGGAGTAACTCTCCTCCCTCGGGAGTTGCACAAACAGTTCAGGTGAATACTGTGTGGTGCCATGAGTCCACACCAGCAGGAGGCCAACATGAATTAATCAGGAGTCTCATAAGCAATAATATAACACCAAACCAACTCTTCTCACTTCCTCACTCAACTGCTGCTCAGGTCCTTTAAAATGTCATTCAAAAAGCACGTACCATCCATCAGGGCATAGGATTTGCAGACTCTTTTGTGTTTCTCTTCTTCAGAAATATCCATCTTATGTAAATCAAGCAGAACCAGACTATAAAGCTTCTTCTGAACAAGGTACAGTCCTCATTAATACTCTGTTCTTCAGCATTATCTACTGCAGAGAATTGCAAAAACATGTAAAACTGTATTTTTTTTTAATTTAAAGAGCATCAAAACAGATTTCTTTTACTGCCTTCAAGATCTTCTTCCCTATAGTCCAAGGATGATTATGTTGGTTTATGCCTTACATTCATGAAGATAAAAATAGAGACAGAAAAGGAGTGATGGTCAAGCAAACCCAACTTTCTAAATCTCTCTTTGAGGTCCATAGGCTTCAAAGAACAGGGAGGGGAAAACGTTCATAGGCTCTGAGCCAAGTGTAAGCATTATAATACAAGTTTCCGTGAAGCTTCCTGACATCTCCAAAATAAAAATAAAAAATCAGGGCATATTTAAAAGCTTCGTCAGGCAAAATGGCAGTTATGTCTGAAGCTATACCAAAAGGAATTGATGTGCAGTTTCAGTGCATTGGTCAGTACAACCACAGATTTATTAAGTCAGAAGGCTTAGCAGGATTGCCTCACCACATTAAACAGACATCAAACAGGATGAATTTAGGTAGCATACCCACCTGCCAGACTAACCCAGGATCTACGAGAGTGATGAATTTGGCACCATTTCACCTCGATATTTGCATTACGATGCTTATCCAGAAAATCAGCTGAGAGAGAATGTTGCTTTTGACAGTGGAAGTTGCACAATTCTTGTGGCATGAGGATGGCTATTTCCACACCATGTTTTGCAAAAGAAACCTTGATCTCTTCCAGGCTTCTCAGTGTAGTTCTTCTGATGTTCTAACATATCCCAAGAGAACATGCTTGACACCCAAGTTTTTGGATTTGCTATGTGTAGACTCCCACATATAATACCCAGTACACCCCAGATGTTTTGCTCCTCCTGCTAAGGAAGTAGCAAACACCCCTCCCCATCACTTCTTCTCCAGCATATTCATACATTCAGTGGCAGAAACCCCAAAACTGTTTGGGCTTTAGAGTTGCCCATAATAAATTTAGATGCAGAGCATCGAGTTTTTCTTTCTCCTCATTATATATAGAGCAAGGTCACTCACAGAAATGAAATCTAGATCCATGTGTGTCTCACAAACAATATAAACTTCAGGAATTTTTCGACTCTCAATCTTTGCATGAGATGTTCTCAGAAAAAGGAGCCATTTCTCAAAATTGTGGACGCGTAGATTTCATCAGATAAAATGGTTTTCCCATTCAATGTGCAGAAAAGGCCTGAAGTAAAAAAACAAAAGCTTAAGAAAGAGCATAAATAAAATTAACAGGAATTCCTCTAGGCTGAATGTTAGAATAGAGCCAAAACTATTGAAATGTCCGGAACCCAGACAGCGCCTAACTAGTTCACAAGTTCATTCAGGGTAGGGAAAGGGGGAAATGTGGTCAGACGCTTCTGTCATTTTGAAGAATTTCTGTGAGACTTTGACAAACAAGATGAATGTTCTCATTCAAATGCACCACCAGTTATTTAACTTACTTCCCCTGAATGTCTGGACTTCAACTGCCTGAAAGATTGAAATATTTTGTCCCACAAGCATTTCTGGTGTATTGATTTATTGGTATTCTGTCCTGAGCCCTCCTCAAAAAAAAAGATTCCTGTTCTGAGCATCCACATCTATAAGCAAAACAGGCTGTCAGAGCATGCTTTCTTCAGAGCCCTTACCATCAGGTACTTCTCCTATGCCAGTAGGCTGGTTTACATTGTTCATAGGGGTGTTGATGTTCTTTGAGGAAGTTCTGAACTGTGGCCATTGTTGAACAGCAACCGAAGGAAAACTTCCACTAGGCTGTCTCTCCTCTTTGCTTTCAGCTTGTAAAATCTAAGACATCTAAAAAGAACCTGAGTGTTCTCCTAGTATTAATATGTCATTGACCATCTTTTACTGGTATGAAGACAGTGAAATATAGAAAGAAACAAGATATATTTCCTATAACTTCTAATAAATGAGGTCTCATTATAATAACACTGAAAATTTCCTAACTTTTCAGGGTTTTAAAATGTTTGTATTCTAACCTAGTAACAGTTTTACTAATAGAAGGTTCTGACAAATGGCAATTCATGTCCATTTTGCAACACATCCTTCTCTTGGGAAGGACTGTCCTGCACTTATTTAGATTCAGGGCTCGGTTTTAAGTATCAGTCACATCCTCAGACCAGTGAATTCACTTGGAAATACAGTGACAGAAAAAGTTATAGCCAATGCACTTTTGCAGAGAGCATTACACAGCCAGTGATGGGACAGGCTCCCTGGCTTACCAAAGCCATGAAGTTGGGCTTGGCACTGCACGGCACACCCTCTGTTTTTAATCTCCACAGAGGAAAGCCAACACCAGCTTTCACATGGGCTTAGTGTTGGGAGAGTTCTCTTTTTATAAATGCCCAGAGTCACTTCAGGGTTGGTGCTAAATAAAGTAGGCAGCAAAAACGTAAACTACCCGCTGATGTTTTGTTTTGCTGCATATAGCCACCAGGAAAAGCAAAACATTTAACAATCCCCAGAGTACAAGTGGAAAAGAGTCTGCAGTATAGCTCTGTCTTATTTTGACTATGCAATAAAAAGAAACATTAACCATCCTCAGAGTGCACTTCAGCACTCCTCAGCCAGTAACTGTGTGACCTGGCATCAATGTCATCTCTGAATATGTTACGATGTTCATAATTTTCCAGGGAACTGAGAGTACAGGAAAAGCTCAGCTGACGTATCCTTCCATTTGCAGAGGAAAGCCACAAGTTTTACGTATTTGCTACAATTCCTGCCTGAATTTAGAAAGAAACATTGCAGTCAAACATTTTCTAGCTTCAGTTGTAATGATAATGGATTAGGTATAAGAAATTACCCTCCTTTCCATGTCACATGTCAGCTACAGCAAACCTGGAGCTCCAGCTTGTCGTGCTGTTTCCAAATAGTAGCTCATCTTCCAGTTCTAGTGGTCTCCTTGCACTCTGGTTTCATTACTTCACATTTCCTCTCCAACAGACAGCAGGTCAAACTCTCCTCTCATTTCCAGTCACATTAGTCTGCAGTTACTTCATAGATCTCCTTGACATTCTGACTGGCTCCTACCATGTTGACCAAAACAAAAAAGTCCCCTCCTATAAACTACATGGAAACATAAGTTACAGAGAAATAGAGCATTAATTCCAGGTTCTGCTGAGGTCAGTGAGAGTTCTGTCATTGGTTTCAACAAAGACACAATTTGCTCCCCCAGTACTGAATAAGCCCAGTGAAGTCAGTATATATCCATTTGGCAGGAGAACAAACCAATTTCTGCTTCCAGCTACTGCTACACAAACCCTTTTATTTCAGTGTTATCACTCCCTAATTCATTCTCAGGTCTCCTACAAGAGATTTTTTAGAAAGCAGTGTTTAGTGATACCCTGTGTTCATAACTAGAAGACACTAATAGTTTCACCTATTCCAGCACCAGATTTACCTACTGTATTTGATGTGAGGAAGGAAAAAGCATTTTAAATAGCCATCCTCTCACCTCCTCTTTTCAGATGTGTTTGGAAATCTAAATAGAAACAGTAATGTATTTAACATACTTCTGTGTTGTATCATTTAAGGCAATGCTGTCAGCAGAATAACATGAGATCTTTATGCCAAAAAACAGGAACTGAAAAGGCTTCAGTGGTATTATATTAATAGTTCTGCAGTTTCTATGTAGAAGATGATATTATCCACAAAGAGTCATTTAATAGAGAAATTTACTCTCTTTCCTGATCAAACCTCCCAAAATTACTAGTTTTAAGTTCCCTACAATGTTCAGTCCCCAGTCTGAAGCAAGAAATCCATCTGGGCTCTGAAGTTTAACATCATTAGCTATTCTAATAAAACAGTGCTGGGAAAAATATACTAATGGGTAAAATCATTTGGCTAAAAGTAGTTGCTAATTGATTATCCTGTTTCTCTAGAACAGCTCTTGTTCTGTTTGACTGCTGATCTTTTCCTGAAAGGAAATGAACCTTGAAGGAACACTGCAAATTTAACTGTGCCATTTAGTCACTCCTGGCAAAATCTTAATGGCAAATTGCTACTTATACTGAGTTCTCAGTATTAGGAGGCACCCAGAGCACAGTTTTAAGTGATCTGTTAGCTACACAAATATTTATTTGAATGTGAATTTAGGGGCACTATAACAACAAAACATTTTTTTCTTTTTTATTCTATTGGTGTCACCAGTTACACTGTGATCTGTAACATGTTCCTAAGACCATGATCAGCATAACTAGAGCTCCCTCCTAGACATCACATGCAACACTCAATGCACTTATTTTAAGGAAAGGTAGACTGATTTCTGCAGTGAGGGCAAAACAGATATGTTGAGAAGTGGAAAACTAAGTCATCTACTACATTTGAGGAGCAGTTCAATCTACTCTGTGAAAAATTTGAATCTGAATCTCTCTAGGCTGAAGATATCAAGCCCTGAGTTAAGCTTAAGTAGTTCATACAAACATATTAACTTTAATTCTGTGTATAGAGTAGTGGATATTGAATTCAAAGATGCAATGTTAAGTAAGCTCTGTTCCAAGCATAAGGAGGCACACACCTATTGAAAAGGCCCAGTAGGTTTTGGTCTTTTCAGTGAGGGGAAATATGAAGTAAAGAGAATAAAGACATTATTTGAAATCTCCTAATGGAGAAAATGTGAGTTGTATGCGTATTCAGTCGAATTTTATCAAAATCCATATGTTTATGTGTTGAAGGGGAATTCTGAGGAGAAAAGAAAACATTGTAATGTTAGAAAGCAACTGCAAAATTATTAGATCAATACGGTGTCAAAGTTGATTCAGTCAAAAAAAACCAGTTCACTGCATGCTACAGTAATTCTGCAGACAAAAGGACAAGATTTGAATTGTAGTTTAGTGCTTTTCTGAGAAAAAAATGCTGTTTCAGCTTGTATTTGATGATGATTAATACCTACCATATATTTGGCAGACTAATCTTGATCATTTTTTCTCCAACAGCTCACAATCACCTCCCTCAGGGATGTGTGTGTCAGCACATTGCCTAATGATAAACTGATAGCTGGATCTGCTGTTAAATAAGATCTGCAACATGACGAAGTGTCCACTTTTTATGTTTATGCATCTGTAAATGTTACAGGGGGCAGATCTCCAAGTAAGTTCAGAAAAAGGAGGAGCTAAAAAACACTGTGTGATGAGTAGAAATAAAATGGACAAATAGTAGTGAATAATGGAATTAAAGAATGTGGGAGATTTGTCTTCATAAGCTGGTCCTTCCAAGAACTGGAGTGGGAAGGGGGTGGAGATCAGTGAGGACATCGGAAAATTCAACTTCCAAATGTTCTTGGATGCTTCTCAAGGGAAATAAGGAGCTGTAAATAGATGTGAGGACAAATGGCCACAAGTCTACAAGAATTTTTTTCCCCCTCAGGAAATGATGGAACATTATTTTTGGGCAGCAAGCCAGCAGAACAGTTCTTACCACAGCTAGTTCGAATCAGCTTAGCTATAGGGTTGAGTGTAAATGCAGATATCAGAAAAAAAAAAAAGAAAAAAAAAAGATACCACAGTAGACAATTGCAAATCAGTGTCTTTTCCTTAATATCCAGTGTTGATACTATGACTGGAAATTCATTTATGGTACATATTTAATCTTATCAGCAATTAACATTTCTGTTTTGAGTGTTCCTGAGTTGATGTACCACAACAAGGCAGAAGGAGACTGATGCCAAGTACACCCAAAGAACTGCCGAGGACTCTACAGGAGAACCTCTTTTTTTTCTGGGAAATCTACATGAGTGGGTACCTCTCTGAAATGCCACAAGATGGTGAAGTTCAGGATCCTGTAAGGAGGAAACAAGGCAAAAAGCAGGACATCAGATAAGCACACTATTTTCTTCCGGGGTCTGCCTGGGAGAATCCCAGGGCAGACAGTCCTGGAGAGAAGAAGGGCCTGGGAGAACTGGGACTAACTCCTCCAACTGTTGTTCTGTCCTGACAAGAGAATAATCATGCACAGGTGGCCTGTATGGATGAACAAGATGTTCCTGATGACTCCAGCATGAAAATAAAACATGCAAGAGGTAAAAGCAGGGACAGGTGACTCAGGAGGAACAAAGAGGCTGTGTTTGAGTGTGAAGGGACGGGGTGAGGAAAGTCAGAGCCCCAAGTTGAACACGAGCCAACAACATGCCCTTGCAGCAAAGAAAGCCAACAATATCCTGGGTTACATTGGGAAGAGTGTTGCCAACACGATTGAGAGAAGTAAACCATGCCCTCCACTGAGCACTGGTGAGGCCACACCTGCAGTGCTGTGCCCAGTTCTGGGTTTCCTTGTACAAGAGAGACACAGTTTTATTAACAGACTGAGTCCCTCAAAGCCATTGAAAAAATTGGACCATCTGTCACACAAAAAGGATGAAAGAACTGGAATTGGTCAGTCTGGAGGAAAAAAAAAAAGTCTCAGGAGGATATTACCAATATGGGAGAATCTTACCCAATGGAAGACAGTGAATAAGACAGGTCTGACTCTCATACAGAAAATTCCATTTAAATACAAGAAAAAAGATTTTTACTATAAGAGAAGTCACACACTGGAACAGGTTGCCCAGAGAGGTTGTTGAGTCTCTGTCCTTGAAGATACTCAAAACCCAACTGGAAACAGCCCTGAGTAACATGTTGTAGCTGATCTTACCTTGAACAGACGAGGTGGACTGAACGATCTCCAGAAGTGCCTTCCAACCTGAGCTATTCTGTGGTTCTGTAAATGTTCTTCTGTTCTGTGATTCTGTTGTAGGAACCAAAACATTTTTTTTCGGTTTTTAAATCCTTATTTAGACAGGTACTGCAAAAGAGATACAAATACAGATAAAATAAGCAGGAAATTATGTAGTAAATTAACCAGTTTCTTAAAAAAAAATGGAATGCATTTATATTTAATACTGAAATGAAGCAGCACTAATCTCTGAAGCAAACTTATGAAAGAGCAGAGTATTCAAAATTACCAAAAAACTTTCAAATGTGATTTCTGGAGACTGGTCTAAAACAAATTCTGAAAATTTAAAAAAAAACCCAATTACTTCAGAGTGTATTATATACATTCTTCAGTTCTTTATATTTGTCCTCTGAAAAATTACATTTCAGACATATAATTCTCTACTCTTTGAACTCTATGTATCAGTGCTACCCAAGCAGACATACTGACTGTGACTGTTCTTCTGACACATTCCACACCACAGACAGTTCAACTGAATCCATGAGGAAGGCTGCAGTGCCATCGGATCTGGAAATGGGCAGGTAACCCCACGTGGCTCGTGGATGAGACTTTTCAGGAAAGGCCAACCAAAGTGCAGGAATGGGAGTACAACAAGGAGCACAACAAGGGTGCTGTCTGGGAGGAGCAGTTCCCAACAAAGGCTGAACACACAATTGTGGCTACTCTAGTTTTCCTTTTCAGATTAATAGACTTGGCTGCTCTGATTGAGAAATATCAGTAATGAGTGAAGGAGGAATGGATTTTATCCTTATTTAAAACACGAGGCAATTGAGATACCAAAAGGCCAGGTCACTTTTGCTAGAACATTTAAAAAAAGAAGTGACAGGAGCATTAGCAGAACCTACCAAGCCTGATTCAGTGCTTGAGCTACAGGAGAAAGGAGAATGAGCCATGTCTTGTACAAGTGGGTATAAAGGGAAAGAGAGTTTAGAGGGCAATGGGATATATCCAATTGCACAGAGTGTTCACACTCACGGGACAGCTTTGCAGATCCAAATGAATTTCAATGAAGGAGAGAAGCCAAAGAGTTGGAATAATGATGCACATCCTCTGGTACAAGAAACATTCCATAGAAAGCGCTTGCTTCTAATGTTGCCTGATGAGAAGGGACAATCGGAGCATCACTCACCACACCGAGAACAGCCCCAAGGCACTAATCATCACTAGGAAAATCCAAGCTCTTGTCACCATCCACAAAGGCGTGGGGAGAGTTTGCAGAAAGATATTATGTAGCTAAACAAAACCTGGCCTGACGCAACATTAATCAACCACTGAATGTCATCACCAAAAGAAAAAAGAAAACCCGAAAAGAAAATGGGTCTCTTTGATTGTTTGGTTTGAGGGTATTCCTTTCTTCTTCCTTTTCTGTATTTATGGAGTAATTTTTCTTACAACATCAGTTTTTCTTCCATTTTGCTTTCAAATCAGTGGGAAAAGATGTTTTTTTATTCGGCTACAATAATCCAGATCCTCCAGAGAAAAACACTGAAGCAAAACAAAATTGCCATCAGAAGAGAAGTTCTATCTGATCTCCTTCCAAAGCACAACTCTTCAGATAAAATCTTAGTTCTCTGTCCCATATGTACCAAAATTATATAAAGTGCTAGTTGGATACTATTTGCCAAACTAGTTTAGATACTATTTGTTTATAACTTACCAGTAATAAGTTTACTATTTGGAAAACTACTCAAGAAATGCATTTTAGCAGTTATTGCTTTCAGAAATAAAAGGTACTGATCCACCTATCTATAAAATGTAATATTAGGAAAGGGTTAGAGAGTTTGAAATAATTTCTTTGTCCTGAAATGGCTTAGGAAGTTAAAAACTCCAAAGCATTTCTTCAGAACAAACCCCAAGATGTTAAAGCTTCTCACAGGAACTTAGAGCACCTCATACTGGAATAGGTCTGGGTGGTTAGGACATTTGTCTAGATGGCAAGTTCTCCCATTTGAGGTTAAAGCAGGGATGTCATTAAAAAAGTGACTGTGCCATTGTACTTTGGTGTTTCTCCCTCTCTCCAGAGCTGAGAGATGCCCAGGAATATAAATATATGAGTTACTGTGAAATAAATTATTTGAGTTTTCTAGAATCTCCTGGGTAGTTTGCTTGGAGTCCTCTGAAATCAAAGAACTGGTTTGGTTCTTGGTTATCTATTCGCAAAAAATGGATAAAGAGAGGGGGGAAAACAGTGAAAAACTATAGAAATTCCATTATTTTAGAAGCTATTCTAACATATTCATTACTGTGGTATTTGTCTAAACCAGAAAAAGGAAAAAAGAAAAATACAAAAATCAACTGAGACCTCAGTGAAGGGCAAGAAGACAGTGGTAGGACTTGTAATGAAAATAAGGATTGCAGCATGGGTGGTTTAACCATGCATCTTCCATTACAGTTCATGGAAAATTCTATGGCACAATCTTTTAGCTTTTACTTAAAACCTTCATTACTGCATAATGCCTTACATGTAGTCGTTCTTGTTTGCTAGTTTATGCTTTGGAAACTATCTAGCCCTAAGAAATGGCAAAGGTATTTCTATAGGCACGAGACTGGACTTGGATGCTAAAACAATGTTGGATTTCCATGTCAAGAAAAGCATTTAGAAGTTTATTTTTCTTAAAAGATAAATTTCTCCAAGTGCTGCCACGTGCAACCATCATTTGTTCTTCCTCAGCTGCTGCAGGTTTTCTGCATGAAGCATACAGTGTGTTCAGGATTGCTCTGTTCAGCATTGCAATCTTATTTGCAGCAGTGCATTTCTTTAGAGAGTCTCAAACCCCTTTGCAAACCTGACTTACTTCTCTGTGATCTTAACATTGGGTCAGTTCACCTACCAGTGAATTCATGTCCAGTAAGGGGTGACAGCCATTTATCAGCATCCTGGTAAGTTCTGTAAATCAAGAACAATCTTGTTTAGAACCTGACAAGAGCATCAGAGACAATACCATTATTCTTGTGAAAGACTAATTGTGCAGAGATACAAAGATTGCTATATCAAATGATATCACCTTTTCAGGACTTCCAATGCCATTTAGAACAGTGCTCTTGCCAGGCACAGAATTGAATACAGCAGAAGTCATATTTTCTAAAGTACAATATCAAAGAAACTTCTAGTGAGCCTTCACTGAAACTGCAAATGAGTGGTTTTGAGGACAGAAAACTATTCAACTGGAAATAAGAATAATACATCAGAATCAAATTTAAGAAGGCATTTGTTTTGGTAAAGTGATACAAAAATTAGAGCAGAAGCATTTGTGTAAATCCGAACCCCAAGCAAACACTTCAGATCCACCTAAAGAGCTTCCCAGGTGATTAATCTGGCAATAACATTTTCACTTTCACAAAATGCTTAAAGTTGGCAAATACATGGGACTGAGTCAGGAACTAGGGGACCTGGTGGGGACAAACAAGCCCCTAGAAATTTCCACACTGAAGAGAGGAGGGACTGACAACAGGTTAACAGATGCTGCCATGGGAGAAGGTGGTTTTGTCTCCTGGGTCTCAGAACCAGCATGTAAGGAAGTGGAATAAAAATCATTGCTTTTTCTCCAGATCAGATCTGTACTTCACCAAGAGAGGGAGAAGGTGGTGTTTTCCTCTACCTCAGATGAGTTTTCTTAAGGAAAATTCCAAACTCACCCCAAAAGCAGAGGGCTCAGCATGCAACAACAGACAAGCTGCTTCTCAAGCCTCCATGGATCAGCTCTCAGGCCCCTCTTCTGAACAATTTCATGGCAAGCTGCTGTGAGATTTGTGGAAAGCAAGGACAGCCTTGCTGAATGCCTCTTTCCTTTGTAACTTAAGCCAGAAGGGAGTACAAAGCTGATTATTAATTGCATGATGTGTTGAAACACATTTTTAAACCTCTTCCCTAACTACCATTTTGCAGACTCCTGGGGACAGAAAGTCCTCTGTTTTCCCACAGCAGGTCATATTTTAGGTGAAGGGGAGTTTCAAGGCTCTGAATGAGCCAGGCAAACAGTGAGATACTATGAGAGTCTGCATATGCCTTATACCTGCTGTGTTTCTTCCCCTTCAGAAAAAGATGCACGTCTTTTCACATGCTGAGGAATTCTAAGGAGTATGAGAGAAGGGAAAGGCACAGCAGTTTATCACCCGAAGTCTTGTCCTTTCACAGCGTTCAGGAGGAGGCTACAGACAAGCACTGCATTGATTCACCACAGTTTTTATGCACATCACTGTATTTTAGCCTTGGTTACAGACATCAACACTGAGCAAAATGATTATGTTATTTATCAGAAAACCTTATTGTTTTTTTTACATGCACTCAGAGAACAGCAGCACAACCATTAAATCTTCCTCCGAACACGTGCACTGGATCAAGTTTTCCTAACACCAGTATGAGATCAATTTGTGCCCTTAAAAAACAAGTTACCTTCCTTATCTTAGCTTGAATACCCTACAGCATTATGAATGATCTTAATTACACAGCTCCCTTTACACAGAGGTTCATGAATATGAAATACTCTGATTAAAGTAGCGCTGAAGTTCCATACACATTCATCTCTGGAGGTAGCTCCATCTGAGTTAATGGACTTGCAACAAGGTTCAGTTCTGCCTGCTGTGCTGAAGCACTGCCTCACATCATGCATACAACCAACAATTAGGTGATGAAGTGACATGGCAAAGAGGAGATCCAGCCTTCTGGGGTGAAGTAGGGTGAGCGTCATGTTACAGCTACAAAATGCCATACATGAGCTGGCTTGAGGGGAAGCAGTCACACTGCAGCAAAATAGCCCTGCTGTCGCTGAGGCTGAAGTTACAGAATGCTTTTTATTCTGTGTTTCCTCCTTAAGCCACTGGATAATTATTGTGCACATCTCGCCAAAGCCAGCCATGACATTCCCAGTCACAGAGCATGCCAGGACCCCATCCAGCGCGGCAGGAGGACTCCTCTGCTGTGAGTCATCGCCTGCTCCTGGCTACATCTGCCACTTCCATTGTCCCAGAACAACCCTTCTGCCTGATGGCATCATGCTGGCCCTGTCCAACGCTCAAGCAAGTGAGAAAGAACAGAGTGGATGTGACAGATCACAACCTGTGGCCAAAAGGTCCCAACATGTTTTCAACACGGAAATAATTAATCTTTTAATAGGTGAGAAGTATAAGAACCATCCTTCCGCCAACAAGCTGCCAGGGAGCAGCTGTGGTGGGACAAACCAGGACTTGATGTGAGGTAGGGACAACTAAGGAGTTCATGTGAAAAAGGAAAGCAAAAGTCTGGTCTATGGTTTTTGGTGGCAGCAGCTTCACAGTGAACAAGAGTCAGAATGATCTTTTTCAGCCACAGCAACCAAACTAGGGTCACAAAGTCTCTGGTAGGATGACAAAAATGGTCTCACTGAGTATGGGGAGAAACAAGCCAAACCAGGAACACAGTATTCTTTTACTGAGTGACAGAGAGAGCAAAGACAAATGTCTGAAGATCAAGTGTTAGATCTTCCAGCAAATCTGGCAAGTTTGTTAAATGGATTGTTATGACTCTTGATTTTGGCAAGAAATTTTATCTGATTTTTATAGTAAGCCAGAGACCTCCCAAGTGCAAAAGCTGAGTAAGAGATCAGATATGAAATGTTTTGGGTTTTTTCCCCAAACTAAGCTTCAACACCAATCAGTTTTATATGTTCTACTTTCAAGTGCCAAAAACTTTTAACACACCAGTAAGCCAGGACTCCAACAGCAAGCTCGGCTCTGGGTACTGGGATGGGGAGTTTCTTGTGTGAAAAAGGAACTCCTAGATACTATGGAACAGGAAGTCTTCTCATCTAAGAAGAAACTTCCTCAAATGTCACTTCTATGGAAGAATTTTATGATACTCTTCATTTATGTCATTGATAACAGCTACTTAACACTGTTGTAATGGAAAATAAATTGAGTTATGATACTCTGTGTCTTAGAGAAGAAATAGAGAGACATGTATTTATGTACTAAATACCTAAATAGTAGCTGACGTGGAAGAGAAGAATTCTCATCTTGTTCTTCATGGTAGGTACATGGCTTTTAACCTCTGGGGAAGTGATGAACCATATCTAAAAAAAAAAATATTATTAAAGTGGATACCAAATCTTTGGTAACACAATCTGTCTCAGAGAAGAGCAGAACGAATTGCCATGAATTACTGTTTGCCTGCACACAGCCTTATGTGAGTTGTGTCCTGATTCCACCAAAAGTTTTATCTGCTTGGGTAAAAGGGATGGGGAGAAAGATTGTATTATGCATGCTTCAAAAATCTGAAGCAGTCATGCCTAATAAATGACAGCATTCTGAAATTGATTGCTATTGTTCCAAGCATATCCCCGTTCTCTTTTCTGTGACAAGAAATGTACTTGTACTTTGTGTTTTCATAGCTGAGTGAGTGCCCTGGGGGCACGTACAACTTTACTATTTATTTATTTATATTTTAACACCAAAAAAGTTAATAATCTTTTGACAGAACAATGACCTGCCATAACATTACTGGGAAAGGCTCGGCTTCAGGCCTTATGAAGAGATTACATTTTTACTGGCCTTGGAATCAATTGTTTACTTTCAAAGGGCAGAAAATACAACCTGCTTCCAAAGGTTAAAAAAATGTAACAAAATAAAGCTAAATAAAATAGAACACAGTCTGAATATGCTTAGACCACCCAAAATGCCCGACATCTTCCTGCTGTGTGAACACTGCTGCTTTGACAAAGAGAGAACGAAGAAAGGTGCATTTACATTTTACTGCCAGCTACTAGGGGTGGGCACTGTGCCACATCGACCACAGGTACTCATCCAAGGAGCAGCTTCCCATTGACCTGAGAAAGTCCAGAAACATTTCCCATGGGGAAATCCTCAAACACTACATTCTCAAGGAGCACACAGCTGCCACCAGAGCAAGCAGAGACACATAAGAGAGACAAAGAGAAGGGCAAGAAACTGTGAGAAGAAAAGGGGAACACAGTGTTTGGATGCAAGTCCAGAATCTGTCTGGATGTTCAGAACTGACAGTGGACTGGGATTTGCAGCTAGTTTTCATTCCCACAGAAAGTGAATAAATCAGCTCCAGCACTCAAGCAAGTCATCCTTCCTCCTCCCAGAACTCCTTTCACAGTTGTCACGCTCCCGTGTTCCCTGGGCTTTATCAGCCTCTTCACCACTCCCTGGTCTCATCAGACTCATCCCAGACTCTTTTCCATGTCTCCATATCTACTGGCGTAACTGAGTAGCTCATATCCATCTTCTGACTTATCATTCAGCTACTCTGTGTCTCACTGCTGTGTACCGAGCTCTAGACATCACTGGCAAGTGAAGAACATGAAGCAGAAACTTGAGCTCTGTGGAGGTCTGTTTGTTTTGGCTGTCGCTGTAGTTTTTATTAATAAATGCCTCCTGGTAGACTAGACTCCATTTATCATGACATATGCTATCAAGCTTAGGTTCTTATACAGTATTCATTACAAAATTTAAGTTGAGCACAAAACTATTTCTCTCTCTTCCCAGGCAGTGAGAAGGGTGGTTATGTTATTTTAATGAATTTGCTTGTCTTATGTTATTATTGAGAAGCTTTCATTAAGAAATGATCTCTGTGTTTTATTTTGAAAATGTGAATTTTGTGGCTGCTGTGGTCCATTCCCATTGGAGAAGAATTTCTCATCCATCTGCACATTAATAATTCCCAAACTTCTTTTTTTGCTCATATCTCCCACTGTGGATTTTTCCCAGACCTCTTTAGCTACTTCCCTTTCCAGCCTTGCCTATCTGATTGGTTTGATGCTTGCTTTCACACACCACATGCTGTAATCAAGAGGGTTGCTAGATTAGCCCAGCCAAAAAAAAGGAAATATCCATTTCTATGCCCGCCAGCACATCCTCCAATATTGCAACTGAACCCTAACTCTTGAGAAATCCTGCTTAGGATTACAACAAAATCTTGGGAGAAAACATGCATCTAATCTAATTTGAGGGCATGAAAAATTCAGACTAGCTTCAGAAAGAGGAGCCAAATATTGTGGTAGCTTTCCAAATAAAGTCTCTGCTTGTAAAAAAACAGGGTGCATTTCTTACATGGGGTCTGATATCTCGCAAGGGTTGTATCAAGCAGATGACTGAACTGGTCAATACAAAGCCCAGATTTCTGCACAACTTTGCTGGCTAAAATGCATGAGAAGTGCAAGCACATCTCATGATTACCTAATGTTAGTGACAGCATTCTAACAAAATGAAGCAAGAATGCACACTTTGTGGTCTCAGAAACACCTGCATTTACAGAATAGCAAGGCCTAGATTTGGTTAGAATGGGCAAAGTTGGTAGATGTTACATATTGAGTATATAGTACCATTTCTTAACACGAAGCTCTTTACCACCTTCTTCTTTTCCCTTCTCAAGGGAATTTTAGTAAAGGTATGGTGCAAAATTTTGTTTTGAGTAAGTTCTATTGTGCTGAGCCAGCTTGATAATTTTAGTGTTTACTGTCTCGCTTCACAGGTCCTTACATTCACAGTGATTTATACAAAGTGTTCTGGTTTGTATCTCTCACAAACTGCTTTAATACTGCACTAGGTAAACAGAATGTCATCAGATTTCCAGTCCTTCCTGGGTAATTTTCCCCAGTTATGTAAATGTTTATCTTAATTCTACTTCTTCCTTTGCACTTTTAAAAAATGTTTTTGCTCCTTCTCCATGCTGAGGCAGTGTGATAACCGCTGGGCAGAACTGAGACAAAAGAATACCAGGGCTGGATGCCAAGGAGTAAGGGTGCAAGTACCCAGCCAGCACCTTAGTCTTTGATTGCCAGTTCTCCAAGAAGGCATAAAGCAGTGCAGAGATCCTGTTTAGCATTATTACCCAAAACTTCCAAATGCACCTATTAGAAAGCTCCAGGGAGATAATTCAGCAGCCCAGCCCCTTGTGTTTACGCAGTAAAACTACTTGCTCCTGTAAACATGTCCACAGGTGTGCCAGGGCCAGACATGTACATGGCAGCAGAAGTTTAGATCAAGACTTGACTCCCCTGATTATTTTTCCCGCCACGTAACCTATGTTGTGTTTGGCAAACAAGCTTCTGGGGAAAGGGAACAGCATGTAAAGTGCTGGCAACAGCATTCTGTTTGATATGCATAAGTTAATTAATAGAAAACAGCTCGTGTCAACAATGTTTACATTTCTCATGCTTTCTCTCTTTAACCACTTGAACTGAACTATGTAAAAAGCACTTTAGAATCTACTGTGTGTATAAAAAAATCAGTACTCTTCTAATAAATTTAGGTCTGTCAGTGTACAGAGTTGTTGATAGGTTGGGGATCATTTCCATAGCCAAGCAGTGAATCTAACTCAGTAGAAGACACTTCACTACTTCTTTCCAGACAAGCCCGGCTTTCTTTCCAGCTCACAAAATAATATAAGATATGGGACCAGATAACTACAGAAATCCACAGATTTCAGTGGGCAGAATTCTTAAGATAACATCTTATTTCAGCAGACTTTGAAAATAAACACTAAATGACCAATTCATCTTGCAAGAGGTTGACACATTCTTCTTTCTGCTTGGAAAACCAAAATTCTACTTGCTCCTACTCTAAGTGATCCTTGTATCATCCCTTTGTTTGGGCACCCATCTGCTACCAGCTTCAAATTCAGTCAGCAAAACGCACGCAGCTAAATGGACACACGTTTTAGTAGCACAGATAAATTCCTCCTTAATTCCTCACACTTTCTACCTTAAGTCTCTAAATATGGATTACGTAAGCCAGAAGCCGACTCTGATTTGACAGGATTTGATGGTTTGTTTCTGTAAACAGGCAAAACATGATCTTATCTCCCTCTCTTATGACTATATAAGGAGCATAAAGAAAAAGGGAACAACCCCTGAGTTAAGCTTCTACACAGTTAAGATATTTTAATTTTGTGAATACCCAAACCCACTTAATCATGGAAAAGTCAGAGTAGGTACCACAGCACTCAGTGTTGGCTCATCACAGCAGCTGTGAGAGATAACACAGTGCTGTGTAAACCGTGGGAGTCTGGAATCAGGGGCTTTCTGTATACGACTTATGCTCATGTGAAGCAAATGAACTGCTCAGCCTGGATGAACTTAACATCCCCGTGGTTCAGCTTACACAAAGGTAAACCAGAAATAACAGTAGCCAAGCAGAGCCAAGTCAGACAGCAAGGCTTTTTGGGCCAGTACAATACACAGACATCCCAAGCTGGAAAAGAAGACAGCGCACGGTGCCACAACCCAGGACTGAACTACACCTGAACCAGCGGGTGCTTCTCCACAACAAGTGCCTTCAGTAAAGCAGTCATGGATAAAAAGAAGCAACTATAAACCCTAATTAGAGAGGACACTTCCCTCTGTAGCAGCTTCACTGCACTTCCTGGCGCTCTCGAGCATTTTTGTAGTCCCAGTGGATTCCCTGTTCTGTTTTTGCCTTCTACTAGTAATAAGCAAAGAAAATGGGAAATGAGGTATGTAGTTCACCTTCCCAGGTAAAATGGTGGCTGAAGTAGAAGCCAGAAGTTATTTATGACCTCCTCCATCAGGCCAAGAAAAAGTTTTCTACAAATGTAGGACTGAAGTTAATCTATATTTTTTTTTCCTCCAGCTGCAAGACAACTGCCATGCTTTTGTCATTATACAGGCTTTGGCCAAGGAAGAAATGGTAAGAAGAACTGGCAAGGTCAAGGACAGAGAGACAGAAGGAAATAGTTTCACACCAGTTTATTTTCACAAATTGTAGAAACAGTAAAGCAAACATGAACATTATTTCCACTGCATATGATATGGAACTACTTGGACCGTCTCTCAGAGGGAAAAATACCCAAAACATCCTCAGGGCTGAGCTGAACAAGTTCATTGAAAGTTAATGGGACTCATTTTCCCAAGCCCCTTGGGCACTTAAGAAAAAGAAATCTCACAATATGCATGTCTTCTGCTTGTTGCCAAAAGGAATTAGCTGCTTCTAAAGACCAAGAATACACAAAATCTTAGTTTTCAGTCTCAGTCTGACTGATTCTTCTCCTGCACCTGGCACAGTCACTCACTTCTAGGAACAGTAGATTTAAAATCTTCCTGTTTTATTCAGTACCACCCTGATCTCTTGTATTCAGAAGCACAAAGGTGGGCACCAAGTGCTTGAAATGAGCAGAGCTGATGGCTGGGTCTGGCAGCTGAACTAGCTTTTCCTTTCTTCCCACAGAGGGATTTACAGCCTGGCTCCTGTAAGGACAGGCACATGCACAGCTGTTGTAGCCTTCAATTTGTACGCTTACCTCACACATATACTGTGCCATCACAATGCACAGACCTACTGAGAGCATACCTGGAGCCTTCAGTTGAACAGTGGTGGAAATGGAGACGTTCAAGCTACACAAAGTAAATACAGAATGGTGCTGTCCTACCCACACAGCCAACGCCACCTCTTCTGCTGCTGAAGAGAGGGAGAGGGAATTTGAAGGGCATTATGTCAGAGGGGTGAATTAAAAAAAAAATAAAAATAAAAAAAAAAAAAAGTTGAGCACAGCAACACTTGGAAATTTTGGGGGTTTCCAAAGAATGGGATTGAGCTTTCTGATTCAGGTTAAACCACCCGATTGAGGTTAAAAAGTTACTGTCTCCTCAAAGAGAAAGTGCATTAGGATATTTTACACATGAAAGAAAAGTTCTTGAATTTTGCTTAGGTTTACATGCACAAAAAGTATAGGTGGACGTCATCCCAAGTATGCATTTTTCTCCCCAAGATGCCAATTTTGAGTTCAAATATGCCTTGGATTATGCTCTGAAGCAAAGGACCAAGAAGAATTTCTCTCTCAATATTCCTGCTATACAGACTATAAGTGATGCTTGAGTAAATATTCATTCACTGATGTGACTAGCCAGGAAAGAATAAAAACCAGGTAGATCATCCCCAACAGCTCTTCACTATTGCTTTCCTCCAACAAAATCAAAACAACTAGCACCAGCATTCCTCTTTCACCAGAACAAAATTAAGTAATTTCATTTATTCATAGGAATTGGTTATGCTCAAATGTCCAAGGTAGTGTAGGGTTTAAAAGAGTGGGACAGAAAGCAGAAATGTTTACCTACCACCTCTTCTTCCACCCATGCTGAAGTCATTGACCCCCAGGGAATTTTTAAAGGACAAAGAGTTTGTCTCTTAAATTGAATGACTTAATGCTTTGTGGGTTCTCTGCTTACAATTGCTGGTAGTTGGCCTATCTGGAGCTGTTGTTATTTCATGCATACAAAGGAAAAGCATTACAAATAAACTAAAAACAAAATAAAGCACATTATTGCAGGTTTGTACTTTCCTTGATTTCCAAATATCAGGTTTTAGAACTCAAATAGGCTATAATTATTTTCTTCACAGTTTGTTTTTTTAAATAAGCCACTGCTTTCTTTCATTAAAAAACCATCTAACCATTTGATATGCAAAGTGCTTTTGACTGGGTAAAGTAGTTATTTTTACCTAGAGTTTCAGGGAGAAAAAAAATAAAAAAGGAAAAAAAGATTCTCAAATGGATTTTAGCCTAACTGTGAGGAGCTGAAACTCTGGTTAGATAAATAATAGGAGAAGGTATGTATGAAACCTGTGGTTTTTTACCTCTTTCCAGCCTAAAATAAATCTTTCGCCTTTGGACTCCTCACTGTTCTCACTGCTGATATGGACAACCTATTCAAAACCAGCTCCTCAGCATGTCCCAGGCCTGCTGGCCCTTCCTGGTGCTGTAAATCACCCATGTCAGCACACACAGGAGGGAGGCAGGGAGGGCAGCACTGGCCCAGCTGGATTCTCTGGGCAGCGTGGGACCTTCCCAGCAACTCGGTACCTCTCCCGCTTCGGTTCCCAGTGTGAGAGAGCTTGAGGGAACATGGCCAGAGTGTTACTCTATTTCAGCTATTCTTGGCCATTGTATCAACCTCTTGGGGCCATAGGAAGTGTAATGTAATGCTGTTCTAAATTTATGTCCCAGGCTGGACAAAGATTAGGGGAAGTTTTTAGGTCTCCCGTCGTGTTTTCAGCTCTGTTTCCTGGGGCAGGGGAAAGGAAAGGGAGAAATATGGACTAGAGGGTTAAATTATTTTAACCTAAAGAAGGTAGAAAATATGGATCTCGCCAGCAGCATGTTTGAAGACTGATTTTTAATAGGATGCCTTTCATTTCAATAGAAGTTCCAGAATTATCTCTTTAATCCCTATCTACAAGACACTGTTCCCCCACCTTTCTCCTCCTGCTTCTGAATAAATCCATGCATAAGAACCAGGACATGCATCTCTGAAAACTAACAGAGGATGAGTAACAGTGGCACCAGTCAAATGAAATTATGTGTTCAACAAGATCAGCTCAAATATATATTGATTAAATGAGTCTTTATCTTCCCATAGCTCTAAGTAGGAAAACATTAAATTCAAGGTGAAGCAACTATCTGTCAATGGCAAGCTGCCTGAAAAGGTTAATTGTGAGAAAATGTTATCTATGACCAACAGGCACTTATTCGCTCAACATTTATGCTGTTTAAGTCAACAGCAATTGCTTCAAGCTGGGATCTGGAGAATCCCTATAAAAGGAGTGCTTACACATTGTGGATTTCCCATAAAATTGTTCCTGACCAGGCTCTGGAACATGAATATTCACGACATACTTGGACAAGGTGATATGTGCCAGGCTTTATACAGCACTACAGAGAATCTAGAGATGTATGTTTAATAATATAATGAAGCTTGAAATTTACTGTAACTTTAATATTAAAGGATTTAAAAAGCAATTAAACCACTTTAAAATAGCAGAGAGTTTATGGGAATGCAATATGGATTGGAACAAACAGGCCTAAATCAACAGTGGTTTGGAAGTCTAGTAAGAACTAAAACTATGGGAGGTAATTCAGGAACAGATGCATCAAATTAATTCCAGTAATACTGGAGTGTTAAAAATGGCAACAGAAGCCAGCTTTGTTCAATAGAATGGAAAAATAATCATCCTTTCTCTCCCTTTCCGCCCCCAAGGAGTTGGATTTTCCCGACACAGCCATTCATTGGTGGCAGCAGATGCACCAAAATGTTTGGCATCAAGAAACTGAAGACAAATAAAAAACATACATGGGGGAAACAGAGGGAAAACCCCCACAACATAAAAAAAAAAAACAAACCAAACCACCACACGAGTGTAGGTAATGCAGAGAGGTGAAGCTGCATTTCATGTTTTACACCGAAACCTTAAAATAGGTGACACACTTGGAATGGTGAAGTAATGGTTAGTGCAGCATGGTTAACACATAGTCAAGGTTAGGAACAGGGCAGCTCTGAGCCTAGAAGAAATTTTATTTACCTTAAAAACATCCTATACACTGAGATAACATTTTAGTTATCATGTACTCCTGGTCCCCAAAATTAGTTATGCAGATGTAACTCCTTACCGCTACTGGATCCTCTCTGTCACACTCAGCTCTCAAGGGCAGAGAGTGCTTTAAGCATTCCATGATCCCACATACTGGACACATATATAGCCTAAATAGTTGGCTTGAAGAAAGTTAGGATTTGGAGATTAGGATTTGAAAGTTAGGATTCTCTCTCTTGTGGAAGAGGAAACTGCTGATGACTGAGGCTTTTATCCAAAGGTCTCCAGTTCCTCCTCACCTTCACTACACTGAAGCTGTTTCTCAGGTTATTCTTTCATGCCACAGCAGCAAGTGTGAGGTCACACAGCAAAACTACAAAGCTGTGTATTTAGGAGGAAATGAAAGAGGACTGTGCCTCGGAGGCTTCTGTGGAAAGTACACCAGTTACTCATAGTAATTTCTAGTCACAACTGGAAGTGGATGGGCAAGTCACAGTTTTTTCACGGAATTTATCACTTTTCTCAAGAATTGCCTGTGAACAGACTGTGACTTTTATTAATTTGCCTCCAGTTGGCAAGGGTACACCAAATATTTTCTGTGAATGAATCCTGGCCAATGGATTGCTCACAGACTCATGTCTGTTCTAATTGCTTCAATATTCCCACTTTGACGCTTAAGCTGAGGAGGCTCAGATCAAGTCCTACTTACAACAGATAGAGTTTCATTCCTCAAGTAATGATAAATTTACCTTTTAGACAGAAGATAGCCATAGAAATCTTCCCCTCATTTAAAACAAAGCAAAGCAAATCGGAAACAGATCTCTGGCACTGACAGAAAGGCAGGGAGGAAATAGAGAAAATATTGATTAATGAGATTTATTTGTGCTGCGGATGGCGATCAAAGGGGAGGGAATGCAATGTGTAGCACTCACCATTGCTTTTAAAACCAAAATTCCTTTGATGTGCAGCTCAATATCCGGCCATTATGGGAATTAAAAGAAAAAGCCATGAGAACATTATTAATAAGGGTTTAAACTTCAGGCTTCAGGCACACCAGGCACATAGTACCAAGGTTTTTGCTTTTTAAATGACCAGCTGGTGAATAATTATAATAAATTACATCTAATTCTTATTTGGTTTAGTAAACAAAGCCTCTTGATGCAAACAGGACTACAGTTTCCATACAGAACAGCCTGCATTTTTGCAGCCTCTAAACATTTAAGCACAGAGAAAAAAACCTCCAGAACAAAGAAAAAGCTCTCTAAGAGCAGAGTGGCTGTGGGGACTGTTCCCAGCAGCACCACTACATTGCACTCAGCAAGGAAGCAGAAGCATCACACCACTAAGCGTATGGGAAGGATTTACAGCTTTGCACCCTCCTCTCTGAATTTCTCCCTGCACATCTCTGCCAGCCTCTCCTTTCCCTCTGTGTGAAGGTCTGACTGGATGCTCAGGTGCCCTTTGGAGGCTGTTCAGCCCACCAAAACCAGCTCCAGTCCCCTCTGGTGTCAGCCAACCTGTCCCATTGCAGTTGGTGCTGACAAGAGCTCAACACCCTTAGCCCAGAAAGGGTCACCTCTCTGGTTTTCCCACCCTTTGTGGGCTCTGTGGAAGTTTCCTTCACAGGCAGGGTGAACTCAAGGCTTCTTACAGCCTGGCAACCCACTGCCTCACCAAAGGCTGGAGCTGATCCCACCTGCAGCCCCTGTCCATAAGCTGACTGTGCATTCCCCTGCCATAAGAGACTCAGCCCTTACAGACCTTTGTCACAGCAGTGGTGTCCCTCACAACCCTCCATGAAAGTTCTGGCACTTATTCAGCCACATAAAATGCATATGATTACCTGGGAAGGTGCCATGGATCAATATAAGATTGCTGTTGTGGTTTTTTTTAAACCTGCCTCACAAGCAACAGGAAAAGATACAGAAGGCCAACAGATATTTTAAAGCCTTCTGAAAGATGGCTTCCTGAAGGATGTTAAAGGGCAAGAGGAATTTAGTTTTAAAACCTCCATAACAGAACAGCTTCAAATTTTTAACAGACTTATCAAAGAACCAGGAGCTTCACATGTAAAATGAACATGTTACAAAGTAAAAGTTTGACAGGCATTTTGCCACCTTAAAAATTACTTGACACCACCTTAAGTTTTGCCTCCTCAACTGTTAATCACAGATTAGTCTTTGCCTACAGAAAAATAAGCTCCTTTTGTGCTACGTCCCTATTGATGCGAAACATCAAACTTCATCTTGCAAAAAAAAAAAAAAAAACCAAACAGTGGAGAGTTTCAAAGAGGACCCATCCCATTTGCCTAACAGTAGCTTTATTTGTCACATTTAATTTTTTTATCGTGGAAAAAATAAGAATTAAAAAAAGGTAAGCGAATAATAGGATCCCTTGTAAACTAAGCCACTTTTAATTACTTTTTTTTTACAAAGATGATCTCATAGCTCATTTGACAGATTGAATTGGTCAATACTGGCACAGCAGCAGTGCAATATGTCAGGACTAGTGCTAAGTTGTAGAACTGAGACTAAGATGATCATAAGTGGAAGGGAACTAATAATGAACTAAATAAAATGCAATACAACTCATTGTACTGCATGGTAGAATGCAGAGAGAGCATCCAAGGGCTACAACATCAGTTCATTGACTGAAAAAAAAAAAAAAAAAGCTGTTAAACTACCAGTTTAATACAAAGTAATATTTTTAATATATCGAGCAGGGCAGCACAAATCCTTTCTTGTTCAGCATTTGAATCAAAAACGTATCTTTGAAAAACATATCACGATGAAACTGTAGAAATCAAAGTATCTTACAGGGTTTACGGGGGTGGGTGTTGGTGGGGAGAGAGAGAAATCTGGTTTGTGTCAAATGAAACACTCCATACAGTCGAATAAGAAACTCTTTCTTTGAGGACCAAGAAAAACAAATCAAAGAAAGAGTTACATTTGAAGTTCTCATGATTGCTTTGCTTTCACAGAAGAACAGAGGAACTACAGGATGCTGAAGACTGAGTTTTATGCCTCTATTTTCCTAATCAGGTGTGAATACTGTCTTCTCAGGTTCTTACCTAAGCATACAGTAGTACTGCATGGACACTTTTGTTTCTCCAAAGAATATTACTTTGTTTGGCCTAATTAATTGCATGGGTTTTGTGGAAAGAGAATATATCATAAATGGAATAAATAAACTCAGCAAGGAAGTTCTGCCATTGATTCATTCAAGGAATGCATAATACTGAAGTGGAATATCTCCAGCAGGATGACCCATGACTGTGGGACACAACATTAAGGTTATAAACTCCATGAGTAAAAGCTGAGGGGAGTCCACCCTACACTGTCTACTTCTGTCTCCACATCAGTAGCAAGAGAGAAACTGTTGCCACCCTAGTCTTCCTTCCCTGTCAAGATTAATTTAAAAAATCTAGAAAAGGTGCATAATTTTCCTGCATGATTTAATAATTTCTTGTCCTTTCCCTCAGAAGAGAGATTCTGATGTCAATAATCCTCACATAAGTCCATCAGTCCCTTCAGAGGAGTTAGCTCTGATTTTTCAGAGTCATCAGAGGCAGGTAGTGACCCAAAGCACCACACCAAGCGAGTGTTTTTTCCTCACAAAGTGCTGGTGCAGGTATGAGCAGGGTGTGCCCTGAATCCCCACAGTGACTTTATTTCCCTTCTTGGAAAAGCATCACAGTCTTGCAGCATGACACTCATGCAGGGCTGAGGAATAAGGTCCCGCTCTCTTAGCCATGGCTTTCATAACATGTGAGATCCCTCAGCAGCCTGGGTAACCAGAAAAGGCCCTAGATCATGTCACTGCTTCTGAAAGAGCCTGGGGACACAGCAGGAAATTACACACACATTAGTTGAAGCTGACTTTAGAACAAAACAAGCCATTTGAACAGCTTGATTAATGATGGCCAACCAGGCTTCAGGAAAAGGAGTTCACGTCTTGCTGACTGGCTGGGGTTCTCACGGGGGATGTTGGCCAGGGTACACAACGGAGGGGGGGATAGCATTTCCTGAGACACTCAGAAAACATGTAACAAACTTCACAGGAGATTAATGTTTCAGCTGCAACAAATGTCTTGAGAAGCGGGGACAAGCAGAAGAAGATATGTCTCCATCAGCCAAAAATTGGCTACGGAACAGAAAAGGGAGTCACCCTAAGGCAGATAATCACTGGCTGACAAAAGAAAGGCAGAGTAGTTGGTTGCAGTGGGGCTGCCATTTCATTAGTCTCATTGGAATGCCCTTCAAAGCAGCTGATAGCTGTTCCTGCCAGACAGAGCTGTGGAAAAGGTCAATGTGCCAACCCTTGATTATTTTAGTCCAGGAACACTCTATTATTCCTAAAGTATCTGTGGCATATTCTTCCTTCTCACTCTCCCTCATGGACAGGAACAAATGAGAAAACCATTTCAGTGCAAGACATAGGTGGTAGCACAGAAAGGGCAAAAAGACAAACCTGCAAATAGGATAGACTGAGGTGGGAAAATAGAGACATGTAAAAGAGGCCGTAGTGTAACTGACCTGCTCAAAATTGTCAGGTAGAGGACAAGTGCTAGACTGGAATAGTTGCAAGAAATGGGACAAACTTACTTTCACAGGATGGATTAACTCTTGTGATAGAAGCTGCCTGCTGCTCATCACACCCACCTGGGTTTACATTTGCCAAGAAAGACTTCTTTCTGCTCTCCCAGGTATTGTCATCTGCTCCTGGTCTGAGTCTCAGAGGGTAATAAAGACTCCCTAACCCCAGAGAATCCCCAAATGATGTTGCAGGGGTGGCAACCTGCTGGTTTAAACCCTCTCCTGCAGCAAATGTGCTGCTCCTGTGGAGCAGGACAGCTGAGCCCTGCTGTGTTACCCCCAGACACTGCTACCACCCAGATGGTAGGTGAGGAGAAAGGTCCAGCAACAGCTTTACATTACTCCCTTGGTCACTGTCATTCAGCTATGTATCCAGTTAGGACTGCTAAAAACATATTTTTAAAGCACTAAGTGATGGTTCATGGCATGCTCTTGCTGCAATTCAGTTTTTTGATGGTACTGTATTTTCCCTCCACTTCACACTGAAATCATAAATAATGTATTTTGGTTCTCTAATGGGAATCTGATTTAGCAGGCACAGGCAAATTTTTCTTCTCTCTCAGTTAGTTCTTCTTACTTCGGGTCTCATTAGGTGGGATTTCTCCTTTTATTTCAGAACCTCAGTCCAGGCTTCACACTTCACTAGGTACCCTTGTCTTTCTAGCCTCAATGAATTCCCTGCCTATTAGGATCTTTTTCAGATTTTTGCATCATTTCATCCAAATAAGTACCTGAATAATTTGACAATTTCATCTCTAGCATTCACAGAGGTCAAACTCAGTCACCTGGAGTAGGCTGTTGTAACATTAGACTGAATGTAACACAATCATTTTCTCTTTAATAGTTACATCTTTTAATGACATTAAACTCACCGCTATTTCACTAAACAGCTTCCTTGGGCTTTGAATCAGCTCCCCCTGGAATGAAAGAAATAACAACATTATCGTTACAAGTACAAACACCATGTGAAAAACACAAACTGTAGTTTCTTTGAAGCACTGCGAAGTTTTTGGGTTGCATGTGTGTTTGTACAATATAATTAGTAGCTTGTATGCCCCTCGTCATGTGTTACTGTCAGAAAAAAAGTCAAGAGTTACAAAAGAGCTGCACCACAGAAATAAATAAAGCAAAGGTTCACATTACTCTAGTGATCATTCTTTGCTAAACAGATTTTTTCTGTTTACCAGACACATTTGGTCTGTCATAAATATATCACTGAAATAATAAATGAATGGCTTTTCTATTCCTAATAGGCTTTAAAAAAAGCCTATTAGGTTTCTTTCTGAAACAAAGTTATTCCTAAATGATGATAATGGCATCCTTATCCTGCGTTTTTTTCTCCACATTTCTTATTGCAGAAAAATAATTGCAATGTTCCTTAAAACAACAGCAGCCCTTTCACAACTTCTCTCACATTTCTAAAACTATTTGTCTTAGCCCAACACCAGCCACCCTTGAAACGGTTCATTTTTCCCTATAAGATGTACAAAAGAATTTTAGGAAACATCCCCAGGCATTTAGGGCTTGATTCACAATCAGCTGAAACTGAGTGGGTGGCTTCATCATCCACCGAGTCAATATTCTACACACACCACTATTACATTGGAATACCTACAAAAACCATGGCTGTCAGAGCTCAGTAGATTCACTTCACTGAAGTACTTTTTAACTACACTGTTAAAATGTCACTGTTTCTAAATATTTTTCAACTTCTTAATTGCAAAGTTACCTTTCAATACAAAGTTTTCTTATTCTAGTATTTGTACTGGGTTGGGTTTTTTTGGTGTTTTTTTTTTTCATTTTGGATGTATAGCTTTATATTTGTTCAAGTTGCCAAATTATTAAATTGACTGCCAGTAATAACAGTAACAAATTACGAGTCTAAACATGAAGTGAGCAAAGCAACAATTTATTTACCAATTATAAGATTGTGCATTTCCTGGCTGATGAGACTATTGTAACAGACTTTCTGCAAGGGTGGCTAATTTTCACTGCCAAATCTGGAAAAAAAAGATGATGAAAAACATTAGTGTTTTTTGGTTTGGGGTTTTTTTAATAACTTAAAATTAATTTCAAACAGAAAAAAAATGTACTGTTTCAGTACATTTTGAGAGTGAACACTGAGTTCTTTGTCACTTTGTTCAAATCCCTTTTCTTCATTCCTACTACAGAGAAAAAAAACCACACCAAAATCTCAGACTCAAATAGTTGCAAACTTAGGCCAGAAATCTGACTCGAGTTTTGCAAAAGATCTCTCTGTCACTCAAGGAGAGTTGTCCTAATCTTAAATTCTGACATTTGCCACAACAACTCAGGAAGCAGAAAGTCTCTCTAGGGATGTGAGTCTGTGCTTTTCTGGTATCTCCATCACCTTTCTCTGCTGGGGGTTCACAGCTGCCCAGTTTGACCTGAAAGAAAGAGTGTCAGATGTTGTGGGCATATGAGTGAGGTGTAGGGGGAAATAGTGATAAAACTCACCCTGTGGTCAAACTACAGCTACAGCATAAAGGTACCACCTTGGCAGGAAACCTCAGGGGAAGGTGACCACTCCTGCAGTACTTACCACCTTCAACTGTTCCAGGAAAACACAACTGAATGAGCAAATTAAGCCCAACATGAACATGCTGAGTTGAATTTCCTTTTATGAGTTCTGTAGTTTATGTGAAAAGACAAAACAATTTGCATCTTAACTTTCGTTTGGGACCAGGGCACTCTGTAAAGGGGAATTGAAGGCACGTGCAATTTCCTTCTTTCTTTTCTCCTTCTCACCACCCCCTACCTCCCCCTCCCCCAGTCATAAGAGTTTTCATGTGTTTTCAGACTCTCCTTTTGTTCTACTACAATAAAATTCCCAAATAATTGCCAGGTCAAATGCGCTCTGTCTTTCTTCCATTAGTGTAACAGCTGGTGCTTGCCTCTTAAAATTCCTTTACTGTCAGCAAACACATGCCTTCCCATTTGAAGAATTTCTAATTTGACTTTCAGTTCCAGTCCTTTACTGTTCTCTCTCGAACTTACTTAGAAGGCTTGATGGGTCCACATCAAAGACAGAGATTCAAATGTTCTCAGATGATGTTCAGATCTAGAAACAAGCATCAGTAGATTCCTTCCCCTTCCCCTGATGGGTGAAATGAAAATATGAATATGAGACTAAAAAAAAAAAACCAAAAAACCAAAAACCTAGATGCCTGCTGTTTCTTGCAGAAATTTCAATGCTGACTCATATCTCATTTTTCCAGTAGAAAATTCATGTTGCTCAAAAAACCCCACAACCAATCAATCCTACAATATCTGTGTATTTCTTCAGTAAATTTCACATCCAGCAAAGGACTTGAATTCATGCCAAATTCTCAGCAGGCAAGTAATAATACCTGATAACCTTTTTATGCCTCTTGGAAGACAGAGCCATTGTCACCTCCTCACCAAAAATGGCACTAATTTAGGTGTTTTTCAAACGGCTTATAATTTGCTGGAAGGTCAGATTGTTCAACACAGAATGCACTTTTTAATGGAATGTCCAAAAAGAACACAGAATAAAGGCAAACAAGCCATGAAAAAGTTATAATCTATCAAACTGAGACCAAGAATCTACAAGATATAAATGCTCGTCTTTTGGGATAGATAGGGCTTAGGTAGATCCCCTAAAATAGTAAAAGGTACATCATCAATGATAACGGGTTTTTTAAGGTTAGAACTGAAGTCTCTTGTTATTCTGATAAAATTACAGAAGAAATTTGAGCTTAACAGGTGCCAAGAAGCCTGGGGTTCCCTGACTGCTCTCCTTGGAGGCAGAGCACAGCACCCACAGTACAGCAGGATAGAGACCAAAGGAAGCTTTCAAACACCCCAACTCTAGGTGGTTGGATTTCTGTCTGCAACATCATTAAGACAGCCCAAAACCTGAGTTAGAACTTTTCTGGACTTTACCCTTTTACAGGCTACAGTGCTGCTAGGAGTCAGTCAAGTACTCAGTGGCATTGCCTACACTGTCACATTCCTTTATCACCTTCCTAAAGACATGCATTCAGGTTCTTCCAGAGGTTCTCCAGAGTGTCTCTGTCATGTCCAGGAGCAGACTTTTGGTAGCCACTTTATATTATTTCTTTTCACACAGCATAAAGGGACAGAACACACCTCAGTCAGTCTTTAAAAGTTACTTCAGAGTATATTCAGATGGGATAAAAACTCAAAGGATCCAAAGTCATTATTGACCATGGGTTAACCCAAACCCACTGAGGCAACATGGAATAGCAGAATTCACTGACTTTGGTGAGCTTTGGTTCAGGCTGCACACACCTCTTTAATGACATTTTCTATTTCAAAGTATTACAGTTATTTCAGCAGATGCCCAGCATCTGTGGGCTTGATGGGGTGTTAATCCTATTACAAGGTGATGATTGGAAGCCTATAGCCGATACTTCCAGATGGTTTTAGGATTCTGAGACCACATATGCTCAAAGAGAGGAGAAGGAATGTTTGGAGAGCTGTCTGGCTGTGAGAGTTTCATAAGGTATTTGCAGAGCTCTGAGAGTTTCCGGATAGCAAGGGACCACAAACCTTACATACATTAAACAGTAGATATTCATAGCTCTCTTGGAAGTTTGGAAGAGTTTACCCAGCAATATGTAGACCTGTTAATATTCCCACTGGAATGCATCGGAGATCCCAACAACTCTTGGCATGGTGCACTTGGCAATCAACCACTCAGACTTTTTTGCTTCTAGGAAAGTATGGAGGCCTTGTACTCGGTTTCCCAGTCTTTCATTAGAGTGAAAGGTTCAGGTGACTTCACCCATTCCATTCTGGCACTGTAGATGTGGTGATCCATAGAGGCCACAGTAAGGACACTGCTAATTTCCTGGTCCTGATTAACTAGAATATGTTAATCATGATCCACACAGACTTCCAAAAATTGCACAACTTCATAGCTCAAAGTCCCCACAAAATATTCCTAATAAAAGAAAGGAACAACATTTCATACCCATTCCTGCAATTATTGTGAAATTTCACAAGATTTGATAGCTGTCAACGCTCCAGTTGTTGAAGTCTGAGCAAGAATCCAGCTTCAGTTGGAGTACGTTCTTGCCTCCAGGAGAAAGGGAAAGGTGTGAACTGGAGGACCAAAACATATTCCAGAGCTAGCAAACCAGAACACAAACATTTACAAACAGTGGCTATTAGAGTGTAGATTACAGTAAGAAGCTTGTTTGCTCACACATGCTCAATCTTTTGTAATGTTCAAACATACAAGTTAGCAAAGGCAAAGTAAATAAAATGCAATATTTGAGCAACTTATCAGTAGTGCTACTCTATATCTATCAGTCTCACACCTCTTTTGACTTACTGTATCAACAGTGTGTCATAATTAGATGGTCAGCCAAATATGTCCTTATCTGACAGGAAAAAATAACTATATTAGAAACATGGAAAAAAAGAACCTGGAAAACATTTTCAATTAAAAAAAAAACTAAAATAGCTTCATAGGGTTCAGTTCAAGCTTGCTAGGGTTGGATGTAAAGGCTTTGAATTGGGCATATGGAAGTACAGAACTGCTCAGTTGAGATTCGTTTTCCACCACAGGTGTCCTTTCACTGAAGTATCACATATTACATATCAGTTGTAGTGGCTGAACTGATACAATTTCTCTAATATCTCTGTAACTATTCTCTGTTGCATATGTTTTGTTCCCAAGTTGCAGAAAGAACATGTTTGTTCTTAAATAAACAAAAAAGCTTAGAAAAGTTTTTTAAAATAGCCTTTGAGTCCTGTCTCCTGCATTGCTTTAGGAGATGTTGCCATATATATTACTTGGGAGAGATACCAGAAATACCTTCTGCTCTAGTGAGGGTGTTTAGTGTGTTATAGAATAATCACATACAGAAAGTTACAGTCACTAAAACTGCATGAGAGAATCTCTGATGATATTATCTTCTACATGTTGCATAGGAGCTGATATGGGAACATCCAGTTAAAAGATTTTTAAAGAGAGGGGACTAATGGGTTGATGGTAGGTACTACTAACCTCTGAGTTTGTTAGTAAACAGTCTTTAAAAAGTGTTTCCCTGCTCAGAGTCCAGTTACATGATTTGCTCTGTGCACATCAGGGTTACCACACTGATGCTTGTTCCCTCCCATGACACCTCAGTTTTATAACCATAGGTCTCAGCCTTGCAGCTAAACCCACTCGTTCAGACCTCTAAGTATATTTAATGTAGAGAAACACCATGGAAACATATAGGCATTTTTGCCACTGATCTTGTTGCAGAATCCCTCCTATTGGGAGCGAACTGAAAGGAACAGCAAACCTTATACTGCTGCATTGTGCCAAAAAAATCCCACTTTTTATAAAAAGTCTTAAAATTTTGTGGTCTATAAACCAGTTCTTCATTACTGGTGCATTGTAAAACATCTCAAGTTCCACATTTGCCAATCAGAGCCTGTTCAAGCTTCCATTACTGCTCACTACTTACCAATTGTTTCAAGACTGTTCAGGTCACAGATTTTTCTGTTACCATTGGGGGATTTTTTTTCTCTTCTGTCATTTCAAGTCTCAAAGTATCAAAGTACCTGGTAAAAACAGTTTCCCATTTAGTTGCCAGAGAAATTCATGGAAAGTCTCCTGGCAGTTTCAGTGGGAGTGAGATCAGATTCCTCTGATGCATGAGAAAGTGTCACCTGAGGCAATATGTGGGCACCATCCCTAATTAGACTTGTGGAGCACAAAGAAGGACAAAACATTTCTTCACAGAACTTGACTACTGATTTTAGCAGTAAGAGGACTGGCTGGATGAGGACTGTACACCGTTCTTCAATATGCTGTAAAAGGAACAATGTTTTATCCTTCATTTGGATCTCACTGAGGCTGAAATCTCCCTAGAAGTATATAGTTAAGAGGTACAAGGGGGGGTGAAAGAGGATTTGTACTCGGCTTTTGGATTTTTGCTCCTCTGACGGGTTTTAGCAGTCTCTTGGGATGGAACTGAAGTGCCAGTGATGTTATCAGCAGCAAATTTGTTAAAACTAATAAAAAAAGCCTGCTGAATGCCAGACTAATAGGAAAATGGATAAACAACTGAAAGCTCTATGTTTCTCTCACCACAGTGGCCTGACTCTCTCTGAATATGTAGATTTTAGTAGAAAACTGTCATCTGCTTTTGCTGGAGACATGCACTAGTAGTATGAGGGAGTGAAGGGGTATTGGTATTTAACTGCAACACACAAAGCAGGCTAAATACTTGATTTTCTCAGTGTGTAGTGGGGAAAACTTGGGGCAAAGCATGTTGTTAGACCTTCTGCCTCCCAGACCCAACCTGTCATGGTAGCCAGCATACACTTAAAAGAGGATTACACTGATCCTTTAGGCAAAACAACAACTGTCATCACAGGAAAACTGTATCTGCCTGCCTCAAGCAACACTGTCCTGGTTTTAAAGGAATGACTTTGAGGTTCATGGCCAGAACAAATACACAAAGGAAAAATCTGCCCTGTTTTTAAGACATAACTATGTAGCTGCAAGTTTATAAAGACTATATATAGTATGAAGACAGATGGATGGACACATTTATCGTGGTAAGTCATTCCACCGGGGTGTTCACCATGGAGCAAAGCAGGGGTCTGTACCTTTGGCCTTTGAAACTTTTAACTATTACAAAAATAAAAGCATCCCATTATCCATTTGCATTCCTCTTATCCAGCTGGTAAAAAAAAAGACACCACTCTGAAAGCATTCAGGTATTCCAAAGGGTATGTTCCTTTTAAAGGGTCCCTCAAAATTTTGGGTCTATGGTAAATAAACACTTCTCTAGTAGTCATATTCTACCAGGTTCTGGATATAAGAAAACAACACCCCTCAGCCCAGCTTTATCTGCAGTCATAATGAGAGGTTACCATACCTATTTACAGCATTGGACAGTAAAGTGAAGCATTTGTTTACACACAGACATTTTATCTCCATGGACATAGAGCTTAAGAGCTCCAGAAGATTTGCCAGTTCTGGTACAGGATTGTAATCCTGGGAAAACCTCTGATCTTTCACAGTGTAGGTTCTGTTCCCATAAACATATGACCAAGCAAAGTCTTTATTAGGCTGGTACAGTCTCTGAAGCAATGAGGGTCTGTAAACAGCTCATACAAAGCATCCCTGAGATGTTCTCAGAGAGAACAAATGCCACTTTTGTATAATTGAACAGTGGGTCTGAATCTTTCTCAGTAGACCAAATAATTTCAAATGTTCAAATAATGTTGCAAATACAAGTTTTGCAAAAATGCTACTTTAATTTCCCATAGGTACCCAAAATTAATTTGCATGTACTTCTGAAAAACAAACCCCAATTGCTGCATGGAAGTCACAGGAAATATTAAGGGCTGTAACAAAACAGGGCAAGCAGTAATTGAATTTCAAATGTAGTTTCCAGAACTGTGTGTTCTTGTAAGCCAGAGAGAGACAGGCATGAAGCTGAGGTATCAGTTAGGCTTCTTTAAACTCTGAAAGCAGAACTTAGTGGAAGGATACAGAGATTCCAGTAGCTGGGAGTACATTTGAACAAAACACAGAACTTCAACTTGAAATTTCAGTTTGTAAAACATTTCTGGTAGGGAACTTAATTTGTATTTTGTGATAGCACCTAGTACAGGAAAATCACATTCCTAACTGGGAGCTTCTAGTTGTTATTACAACAGGATATAATGCAATAGCTTTCCTTATCAGGCAGTACTTAGACTGAAAATATAGACCTTACTATATATGCTGTCGCCATTTATAAAATAATTTGTGATCTACTTAATAACTACCATCCAGTATTTCTGCACGCAAATTTAGATGTTCTGGGACTAGTCTCCTGAGAAAGTAACTCCCGAGGATCAGATGGAGTGGCTACAGAATGTAAGTGACTTCAGTGACTGTAGGATGCATAACTATGACAACAATTTTTGAATCAGCTTCTTCATAAACTGTCTTATGAAGCTGCCTTGTGCTTTGATTCAAACAGAGCAAAAGCAACAACTCAGAGCAAAAGCAACAACTCACACGCAGAAACAAGAAAGAAAGAGGTGGTTCACATAAACACTAGGAACTTCCAGTCACTTTCAGCACAAAATTCTACTTAAATTTATTGTAGCATTTAGTTTTTCATAGCCACCTTCCTTGCACTGACATACAGGTCACATGCTCCATTTCTTCAGATGAGTAGAATTGAATTAGTTTTCCAGAGCAAATAGTCATCATTATGAGCTTAAAATTTCCTTCCCACAAATATTCTCTTTAGCTGCTTTTGGTGACCATAACAGTCAATCCCTATAATTTTACTTACAATGTAAGTAAGGGAAATTTAATGAATATATGACTTTATTCACTCAAAAGAAACCTCAGATAGAGCTGGAGTTAATTTTTAGCTGTGAAGGTCTAGTCTAGTAACGTTCTTTGCCAGCTATGAGAACATGAACTTCATAAAATCAGACATACAACAGTTGTTACTCAAAAGTCAATTTTAACAACAGTTACCACAACACAGGATCCATGAAAAAAAGGGGCTTTTCCATTTCTGAATGTGACATGGAGAAATGCATGTAAGGACAGAATTTTAAAGTTCAAACCTCAAACAATGCCTTTATCCCACACTCGTCTCCAACCTGTATTTGTGTTGGAGTCTTTTTCTTTGAATTATAAAACTCATTTTTGCATAAAACAGCTAAATTTCACAAATAACGTTTCTCCAAAATGTTATTTCAGATGTTTTAACAGTTCCCCCATGAAATCAGATGTGGAATGTCTGATACCTAAGACATTGGAGCTACAATCAACTCTTCTCTTTCTAATTGCAACAAGTGAAGTACCAACATCTTGAAAACAGAAAAACTTAATACAAAGAAATTTTCTATAACCCACAAGTTTGAACAAACATTGCAGGTAAAGTCTACATGGACTGAATTTACACCAGTGCATCAGTCACGTGCTTTAGGGCAAAACAATCTTAAATAAAGTAGCTTGGGACAGCTCCATACTACTCCAAATTCATGGGATTTAAAAATAAGAAACCATGACAGCTACTTCTGCAAAGAGCTGATTAAATCTCCCTTGGTTTATCTCACAGCTTCGGTGTCCAGAGTACTACAAGGAACTGGGGAAAAGATGAGGTTCTCATCATAAATGCTCTTTCACTACATAACATGGTTTCTAAATTGTACTGGTCCACCAACATGTGTCAGGAAAAAAAGCTGTCCAAATTGGATTTGAGGAGTAATTCGATAGTTGCTCTGAAATTTTGAAGACAACTCTAAATAAATAGTTGGCATCAAGTCTCTTGCTCCAGAAGTACAGCTTCTTTTCACCATTTGTGTATTCTCCTAATCCCCAAAATTTTCTTCTTTCCCCCGACAAATTGACTGTTGTTTTCTGGGCAGTACAAATTCCTCTGAGGTTGGATCAAGATATTGTGTTAGACAACCTCATAACATTCTGTTTCCTGACCTATTTGTCACTCCACGGTACAAAACAGTTTTTTCCTAAATTGTGAGACACTGTTAATAACGATCAAGAATTTCTGATGTTTGGAGGTAGAGTCAGTGGGTTACATGAAGACAGATCACTCTCTCAGACCACTATTTAACAGTTGGAGATTATGTCCATAGCTATTTCTATTAGAATTCACTTTAACCTAAGCTGGAGTCTCAGCTGAGAAAATCCAGATCTCCACTTGTCTTGCTCCTAAACCTCTTACCCACAAACAAACCATTCAGTAAGCAAACACTGCAATAAGAGCTGTGACACATATTGTCAGGATGGTTTGGGGGCATCTGGAAGACTTTACAACACTTATCTGACACCTTTCAGAAATATTAAGTGCACCAAAAGAAAAAACAACTCTCTCGTTGCAAAACAAGAGAGTATTAATGAAAAGGCTGTGACAACAATTACACTTCACCCATGTCCTTAATAAACTTATAAACTAACAGTATGAAGTATAAATATATAAAAAGTATAAACTAACAGGATGCATGGGCTGAGCTGGAGCAGCAAGAACATGCTACCAAGCAGCACCTGTTCTGAATCAAAATATTGTGATGGATTTTGTATTTCAGGTCTGGTTCCTAAACAGGCCAGGGATTCTAAAGGGAGGGAATTCTGCAACATCCAGAAAGCAAATTGAAACAGCAGGTTATTCTGGAGAGAAAAGAGGTAGGCATTGATGCACCCATAAACACTGTCAGCAACAGAAAGCAACAGAGAAAATGATGAAAATAAATCCTCAACATATGATATGGATATGGAAGAGTTCACATGATAACAGAAGAAAAGCCTGTCTTGAGGGACTGATTTTGGGATGCCAATCAGTACACATAAAAAGATTGCTTGTATTCATCTTCCAAGTAGACTCCTGAACACTTCCACAGACTCTAACTAGAACACACAGGCTGAGAAACCACAGATGGAAAAAAAATCCCCTTAACTGGTACTGTATTAATGGTCAAAAAAGCAACTGTGAAATTAGACAGTGATTAATCTTATAATACAGAAGGCAAAGTATTCTATACTACCTTAATTTCATTATGAAATCAAGAAAACTGTGACGAGCAAATTATATCAACATAACAGGAAAAGCAGAGATGATTTTATGATTTTTATACAGATTGACTTACATGCTTCTCTTCTGATGGTTCAGATTCTATAGATAATCATTGATTTTTTTTTTAATTTAACCACTCACCAGTTGATAACAGTGGCAGCAGATTCTGCAGTTTAGATCTCTGTCTCATTCTCCACAGTTAACTTTGGTGAATCCTCTATTTCTATCCCACTTCATCCTCTCAGAAATCAATTAGGAAAACACTCACATCTTTATAAGGATATTTTACTTGGGCCTAAACATTGTTTGCTTGACCAGAGGTGTCAGAATTTGTATTACTTAAGCCTGGATACTGTAAAAGGTAAAAGTAGGCTAATCTAAGAGGTGAGCGGCAGAGCAAAATGGCATTGGGGGTCAAAAAGAACTGAAATCACTCACAAGAGGGTAAGGAGAGATGGGCAGAAGGAGTTTTGAGGCAGAGCAAAAAGCTGAAATAGAACTGTACAAGTGAAGAACTACAGCAAAAATCTAAGAAACCTGGCTTCCTTCAAAAGACACTTTCCCAGTTGGGACAGTAATACTGATGATCTTTATGAACTGCTCTGAGATCAGTAGATAAACAGCATGTACAGCTAACTATTACCAACAATTAATTACAGTTATTATTGCAGCATGACAGCTGGCATTTTTAGTATCCAACATCAGATGCATTTTTAATAATCTGACCGTACAATAACATGCAAAATAATTACAGAGCTACATTTCAGGAATGTGTCAGGTTCCTAAATATAGGTCTTTAGATGCTATTCTCAGCATGTAATATAGCCTCCCTATGACATTCTTTAGCTCCCACATCAAAATCCATCTTTTCATGAAGCCAGAGACTTCACCACTTCTCTCTCGTGCTGCAGTATCAGGGGTGCTTATTATACTTCTTATGTCTCTTTATTTCCATTCTCAGTCTTTCTACCATAAGCAGGTCAACTTGTTAGGGATCAAAAGGGTCTCAAGACATTTTAGACTTAATGAGAGAATGATATGTAGAATATTGTGAATTCCAGCTCTCTAAAGACCTAGCTTTGCAAAGGTTTCTGGACAACTAAATCCAATTTAAGTGTCTAAAGAACTTTATGCCTGCAGCCAAAAACATCTGTATCTACCCCTAAAAAATTCATTTTGGTGTTAAATTTGCCTTAACAGAACGTCAAACTTATAGGTTATAGCAAAGAAGAATCAAAGACTTCTGTGAAATTGGGAATGGTCCACTTCTGGAACCTCTGCTCATAAGATGTTTGCCAGTAAAATTGTCACCCTTAAGGACAAAAGGTGAGTGTCATGGGAAATAGGTAACCACACAGTTGCCCATTTCCAGGACTCACAGGAAAATAGTTCCCTTGCTTTGGATCAGTTAATGATATTTTCAGTACTGTAAGCAAGAAGAAGCTAATTTCGATCTCCTGCATAAAAATTTGTACTTGTAGAAACATACAACAGCATACAAAAAATATATTTGACCAACATGTAGCGTTTAAGAAATTTTGCATATACACAGAGCCTCAAATAGCAAGTTGCTAGAAGTACTGAAACAGTGGTAGGATGAAATGTGTGACTTTCACATGTTGTATCAGGCCAAGAAATTTTGTTTAATGCTTTTAATTTTTAAAAAAAGAATTCAACGCTTCAACCTCAGTTGAGACTGCAGGTCAAAAGATAATTATACCACTGCATTTCCTCTGAAAATGTTGTTTGAACACGTTTTGCAGAACGGCAAAACTTAACAACTTTTCACGTGGTGTTTATGATATTTCATCCCTTTCCATTCATTTGTCTTTCTTTTTTAAAGGAAAGGTTGAGAAAAGCAAAAGCCTGGAATAGAATTTATTGGTGAAGGAGAAAAAAACCCTCTTTTTTTTAGGCATTTTTTCCTTTAAAAAAGAAATAGAAAATTACATTTCCTCTCTTCCATTTCTTACATGTTCTTCAAAACCATTTTTGAAAGGCTGTTTAGAAACAACATGAAGAGTTTGTTTTGATGTGTTTCAATATTTCTGATGGGAAAAAGACCACAATCTTTTTCTCTATTTCTAAATATTCTGTGCTGTCATTTACGAGTAAAGAGTTTTCCAATCACCTATGGTTATTTGTGATTATATTATAAGCTCTAATTTCTCATATGTTTTAGATCTACAGTACAAACAAGTTCTTTATCTGCCTAAAATTCTGATGTGCCATTTTCAGGATGAATGTCACACACATATGTTGCAAAAAGAGGAACTCTTTCTCCTACATGGATGTTTGAGGATTGAGACCACGTGTTTCATGATGGCTTTTAGTTTATCCCACTCAATTCATAATCAAGAAAGAAAAGCATTTTTGTGGCACCAGAAATTAATAGAATGAAAGGGCTTGATTGACAGCTCTAATGATCCATATGTTTTATCATTCACAGGAGAGGGGTTGTATAAACACCTGTAAGAGCTTGTCTAATATTAGGAAATGGCTGTAACTAATCACTTGGCTGTAGCTCACCATATGGACATTCTTTCTGCACAGTAAACCTACCTTCACACTATTTAATTTAATCTATATCCAAAACTAGCATGGGCTAAAATGTAAGCCAAGCATCTATGTGAAATTTATTGCAGAGTAATGATGCTGACCTGAGATCATACCTTATTTTTAAAATTATTTCCCCCAAAGACAAGCCCTAATATGAGATCCATCCCTATGTTTTCTAACTGAGACCAAGCCAAGCCAGCTGCAGACCCAAAAAAGGAATTCTGCCACAAAAGCCCCTTAGGCGCCGCTGCTAAAAATGCCAGTGATTGACCTGATTCTCTTCCCCCTCTGTCCCCAGATTGTGATGAGCTGCACATCCCTCCATCAGCTCTCCTGTTGATTGCAAAGGATGACCTGTAGTACTGAATCCAAGGTAAGATAGAAAGAACACCTATCTGCACTTAAATCTTAGGCAGGGTAAAAAGGGTCCCTATTTCACCCAAACTTTGCTGGCAGAACCCTGGCTGTGTTTTCATGGCCCACATCAGCCTGCAGGTTTGAACCCATGAAAATATCTTTTCAGTACAAATTACTTCATAGGAACCACAGTTTTTCCACTACAGTATTTAGGGTTGGCATGGCAAGGTTATGATCAAGGAGATGCCTTGCACCACAGCCTGTGCAATAAGATAAACCTCTCAAATCCTAATCAGAAGTAAAGGAAACTCAGGGTAGGATTTTGAGACTTTTGTAATACAGACTAGAGGGACCACAGCATTTTTCTTGAGTACAACTATGTGGATGTGTGGGAAATGGGGTTATTTTGAAAAGGAACTATTCCAGATAATGCACCACTCTCGGTAATATTTATTCTAATTACCTACACTTAAGAAATACTTTTGGCGCAATGCCTCATTATCCATGTACCAGTAGATCTTTTTCTTGGAAGAAAAAAAATTAAAGGGAAAAAAAGGGGGGAGAAGAAAAAAAAAAAAAAAAGAAAAAAAAAGAGAAAAGAAAAGAAAAGGAAAAAAAGAAGGGAAAAAGAAAAAGAAAAGAAAAGGGAGAAGAGAAGAGAAGAGAAGAGAAGAGAAGAGAAGAGAAGAGAAGAGAAGAGAAGAGAAGAGAAGAGAAGAGAAGAGAAGAGAAGAGAAGAGAAGAGAAGAGAAGAGAAGAGAAGAGAAGAGAGAGAAGAGAAGAGAAGAGAAGAGAAGAGAAGAGAAGAGAAGAGAAGAGAGG